>NW_028258173.1:4393939-4545454 GCF_053883595.1 Heterocephalus glaber | reverse complement strand
GTGCCCAGCTCCACCCTGGTCCTGCTTCCTGGGGTGGGAACTCCCCGAGTTCCCTCTTCTTTCTTTTCCTCCATAGCTCCTCTCTCTGGAGGTGTTGAATGAAGCAAACTTCCATGATTCCAGGTTGTCCTAAGGCAGAAGGAAGTGGCTGCCCAGCCTGAGACCCCCTTTATTTGTGTTTGAGCCTTTGCTAGTTTCCCAAGTGTAGAGTTGGAATGAGAGAAATTTGGAGGTGATCATCAATGAAAAGAAACAAAAACCTGAGAACACAAACAAGCAAACAGAGAAAGCTTCTCCTGATAGTAGAAGCAAATGAATGCATGTAGGAGGAACATGAAGTGATATACAGAAAAATCATCACCTCAGGCTAAGGCATGGGTAAAGGGCTGATGGGGAACTGCTAGTTTCTAGGCCTCATCCCATAGGTTGCTACCAAATACAAAGAGAAAAGAGCAACTCCATGGTGGCAGGACCTGGCAGTCGCCTTCACTAAGAAACTGGGGTGACCTTGCACTCGGTGAGAAGCACCAAGGCCATGAGGAAACGTTGGAAAAACACAGCAAGAGGAAATATCTACAAAACAACTGGTCCATATTCTTCTAAAACATTCCAATAAAGACAGACAGCAGCTGGGAAGCTATTTGGGATTGGAGGAAGCTGGAGAGATGTGAGGGCGACGTGCATGTGATGTGCAGTCCAGAGTTAGGTGCTGAACCAGGCACCTCAGAGTCATAAACCGCATTGTTTGGGTCCTTGATGACATTTGAATATGGATGGTGGATCAGATATTAACATGGTATGGATGGTAGATTTCCCAACTTTGATTGTTATGTAGTGGTTATATAAGAGAGTGTTTTTGTTCCTAAGAAAATGTACTTGGAAATCCTTAAAGGTAGGGCATGGCATCTCCAATTCACCTTACCTCATCAGGGGTAGGGGGAAAGAATGTGAACAGAGCAAGAGAATGCAGGTGATGAGACAAAAAGGTAGGTGGTAAAGCTGGGCAAGGGTGGGTGGGAGTTCCTGGTACTCTCTGCTGTGGTTTGGATAACCACGCGCCATCCCAAGGCCCATGTCTTAAAGGCTTGGTCCTTGGTCTATGGAGCTAGGGAGGGGGATGGTTAAGATGTGGGTCTCACTGGAGGTCTTCTGTTAGTATGGGAGTATGCCCTTGAAGGGGACACTGGGGCCCTGGCCCCTCCTATTTCTTCTTTTTTGCTTTCTGGCTGCCATTACCATGGGAACAGCAGCTTGCTTCTCCAGGCCCTCCTGCCATGATGTGCTGCCTTGTCATAGGCCCATCAACCATGAGAGACCTCAGAGACCTCAGAAACCGTGAGCCACAATGAATCTCTTTTGAAGTTGGTTGTCTCAGGTATTTTGTTACAGTAATGGAAAGCTAACACACAATTCCTACAACCTCTCTTAATTTGAAACTATTTCAAAATAAAAAATTACTCAAAAAGTAAACATAACTCAGTTAATTGTGAATCTTAAGTTGTTGGTCTTAAGTCAAAAACTACCAGATTTGGGATCTATTGTGAACCTTAATGGTGTAAAGTAAGCCTGTTTGTTCATGAACTGTCTATGCTACTATTAAAAAACATTTCAAAGGAACCCACAATTAACCAGCTCCCTGAGATCATTGTGTTCACTGGCCCTCTCTCCTTCAAGTACTTGGGCACCAAAAAAAAAAATCATTCATTAGCTACTTCTGTCTGGTCAGGCAAAATATTGCCCTGGCCATGGATGGAATAGGTGTATCAGGGTTCTTGATCTCTCTCCACCCTCCTGCTTTTCCTTCCTTCCTTCCTTCCTTCCTTCCTTCCTTCCTTCCTTCCTTCCTTCCTTCTCTTCTTCTTCTTCCTTTTCCTCTCCTCTTCTTCTTTCCCTTTCTTTTCTATTTTTTTCTTAACTTCCAGGTCAATAATTATTTTGAAATGAGAGGATGGCCTCTTTCGTCTTACTTTTCTTGGCTCCAATTTTCCAGACAGAAGTAGCAGAAACAGTCTTGAAAAGTGCTCCCTGGGAAAAAAAAATAGCAGAGTTGAAATTAAATATTGTAATGATGTGAAACACTAAGCTGCTCTGCTTGGCAGCTCTGACAGCTATTTGTTCTAGAAAACAGCATTTATGATGTCAGCCCTATGCAGGAGTATGCTTGGATTAAAATAATTACAGCTGATAGCACAACAAAGATTCCCTGCAGTCATTCATCCTTCACAATCCACGGCGGGACCTTCCTGGTGGCGGAGTCTCTGTTAGCAGGAGGAGGTGGAGAGGCGCTCGGGGAGATTCCTCAGAAGCCCAGACATCTTCCCGGAGCCTGGGGCTCCTGCACTCTGAGTAAAGCCCAGCTGTGTGAGGGGCCTCGGGGGACACGGGCCATGGGCTGAGTGGACACGTCACTGTCGCTCCCGAGTTACAGTCCATCCTCCTCTGGTCACCAGTTCTGACTGAAAACTCCTGTCATTTTACCCTAGAAATGGCCCAAAGTGAACATCGTCATCCTCTACCTCTTTGCAATTCTGAGTTTGAAATGCCCAACAGTACCAATTTGATTGTAATGCTCACCAGAGGACTTAATGCCCATCATGGGACATGCCCTGATGCCCAGGGAACCTTCTGGGTACCCCTGCCCTTTAGGGTTTAATTCAGTCCAGAGTAAGCAGCCCTGAGAGCACCACCTCTTACCATTCCTCAGTCTTAAGGGAAGTTGGTGACTTTGAGACTGAAAGTTCCTGGGGCCTGAAGGGTAGGGAAGGAGGGCCTGCAGAGGTCAGAAGGAAGCAGGGGAAAGGAGAATTTCCCCGGGGCTCAAAGCTGAGTGCAGACTGGAGGAGCCTGCTCCCTTCCACTCAGCCCTGTGCTGCTGGCCAGGTAGGCAGAGCTTGCAGATCCCAGCCTGCATCACAGCCACCCATCAAAGCTTCACACTTCCTTCCTGTTTCCTCATCCTCCACCTGCCACCAGATGCTGACCCTGCCCTCTGCCCCCAGCTGTGAGATTCTGTTCAGGCTGGACAGTTTCTGAGCGAGCTCAGGATTAGTGGGAGTGACTCTCCAGGCATCTCTGTACAGTGCTAGAACAATGCCCTCAAGGTCATGTTACCCTGGAAACTCAGAGAGAGCTCTGTTCAGAATAAGTGTAATTACACATGCAATTGAGTTAAGTATCTTGAGATAAGATCATCCTGAATTTAGGATAGGCTCTCACTCCAATGACTGGCATTGTTATGGTTTAGACAGGTTTGTCCATAAGAGTTCACATGGGCTTTGGTCCCCAGTGTGTCCATGTTGGCAGGTAGAAGAAACTTAAACAAGAGGTGGATTGCCAGATGTGCTGCATACCTGTAATCCCAGCACTCAAAAGCCTGAGGCTGGAGGATTACCACAAGTTTGAGGCCAGCCTGGGGCTTCATAGTGAATTCAAGGGCAGCCTGAATTATATAGCGAGATTATGTCTTTAAAAACAGAACAAAACAAAACAACAAAAAAGAGATATAGTCTAGTGCAAGTTGGTTAGAGATCCTGCCCAAAGAAAGGATTAGTGAGGCTCTAATCAGTTTCTATGAGAGTAGGTTGTTATAAAAGAGCAAGAATGGCTCCGTGCACTTTCTGTCTCACATGCTCCCACCGTGATGTCATCTGCCACGAGTCCCTCACCAGAGCCAGTGCTGTGCTGTTGGACTTTAAGTCTCCAAAACCGTGAGCTCAAGAGACTCTTATTTAAAAGTTTACCAGCTGCAGGCATCTTGTTATAGCAACAGAAAAGGGACTAATACAGGGGTCTTCATAGAGGAAAGAGTCAGGAGACACACAGAGAAGGGAAGTATACGGAAGGCAGGTGAGAACTCAGCAGACAGTAGAGGGATGTGTCTGCCAGCCAGGGAACACTGGGGATGGCTGCAGCTACCAAAGCTAGCAGAGAAGCGTGGAGAGAGTCTTCCTCAGAGCCTCCAGGAGGACAGAGCTCACACCTTGATCTTGCACATCCTGTCTCCAGAAAAGTGAGAGAATAAATTTTCCGTTGCTGAAAGCCACTCTGTTTGGAGTAGTTTGTTATGATGGCCCTAGGAGACTTCCTTCCTTGCATGCCCAAGTACTCAAGGTGCACCTACTGTATTCCAAGAGCTCTTCAATGGCTTGGACCGGGGACAGCAGACCCTCTATGTCTTGCAGACAGCATAGATCTGGGTAGCGAGGCAAGTCCACTGGGGCCAGGGTCCTAGACTCCAGGGACCTTGGCCTGCACCTTCTTCAGGCCGGGACTGGCCATCTGGCATGCTCTCTGTGACAGGGCCTGGTCCTGGGTCCACGCATGGTGCTGAGCAAATCATGTCATTATGCTCAATGCTCTGACACCACAGTGCTCGTTCTCACTGATCCTAAACTGAATTTCTTGTGTTTACGGGATGCCCCACTCACTCTCAGCTCTTAAAATTAAATGCTGTTCTTCTATAAAGCCAAGGAAGTTGCCCAGAAAGACCCATAAAATAGAATCAAAAAGAAAATGTCACAAGACTTTTAAAGGGCAATGGAGGAAAGATGTAGGATGGTGATAACAGTGCAAGGGACTACTGTTGGCGACTGCTCCACAAGGGCACATAAGTACTGTGAATATGTAATGAATGGTGAAGAAGAATTCGGGGGAGTATCAAGTGTAGAATCAAACTCAACTTGCACGTGTTCCTGTGTGTCTCACACTGTGATGGGCTGTTTATTTACATGGCTGCTCTGGGCTCCAAAACGATTGTCCTAAGGAACAGGTGGAAGTTAGTGGATCCTCAGAAGCCACGAGTGTCTCTTCTGCCACATTGAGGCAGGAGATTAGGACCATAGCAGGCTGGCTGGAAAACAGGATGTAACCTGTCAATTAGGAGGATCCCTCCTAGAGGCTGGGAACAGGATATGCCTATGTAACCTGATCAAGAACAAATGTGACCTGTCAATTACAGCGAGGATGCATGGGCAGAAGAGCCTTCAACAGACCAGATCTGGAAGGATATAAAAGGCAGAGACCATTGACTTCAACACCATGGCTGCAACCTTGCTGTTCTACCGTCCTGCTGTTTTTGCAGTAGCCCATCCTGCTTGAAGGACATGCCTCTTCCTTCTCTTTTCTCCATTCTTTCCTTTCCTTCCTTTTACTTCACTTTTCTTCCTTTATGTTGAATCTTCTTCCTTTACATTAAATAAAAGTTGTGTTTAACTGTTCCTTGGTTGTCCCACCCAATTCTTCTGTTGGCACAGAGAGAGCCTGGAATCTTCAGATACTGCACTGTCCAGCAACACCATGCTGTTGCTCTAAGTGGGTCACAGACATATCCAGGCTCAGGGGCCAGGTGCATAGATCTCACCTTTCAAGAAGAGGAGTGTCAGAGAATTTTGAGGCCACCTTTTTTGGTCTGCTACAGGACAGTAAGAATCTGGAAGCCTGGACAGTTGGCTCCAGGGTCCTGCTCAGGCGACCATAGCCATGTGGGAGGACCCAGCGAGGGGACACACGCCAGTTGGGTGAGGACCCACAGGCAGGTAGAAAGGGAGAGAGAGGGGTGCTGACAGGGGTGCTGCCCAGATCCTGGGCAGTGAGCCCTGGGCTTATCATCATGAGCCAAATCAGGAAAAAGATCAAAGTACCTTCAGCTCCAACCAAAGAGCTGGAGAAACTGTGCTTGTGGTGGGGATCAGACAGGAAGGAGGAGGAGGGAGAGGCATGGGAGGACCCTGCAGGGATGGGCTGGGAGTTCCGTGTCCTTCTACTCTGGCCCTGCCCTCTGAATGGGGACAGGGAAGCGTCAAGGATAGGGCTGGACTTGGGACTGTCACCCCCACCTGGCCACATCTCAGCTTTGGGATTATAGCCAGTAGGAGTCCCTGGATATCCCCAGAAGCACCTTTCCCTGGGCCCCTTCTCTAGCCCCTTCTGTGCCGAGCACTTTCCTGCATCATCACATCACTCGCTTCTTACCCCAAACCCATGAGGGAGGTCTAAGTCTCCCCACCTCTAAGATGGGAAGATGGAGGCTAAGAGGAAAGAAACCTTCGAGGGTCAAATAATCAGTCAGCTGAAGGCCGTCTGGAGTTGCGTGTTCCCAAGAGCCAGGCACGATGAAGTGTATGACTAAGTCCAAAAGGCCTCCTTTACTCACTAGTAAATACAATGCCGAAGAAGTCAGCGGGTGTCACCATCAGTGGGCAGCATCCTTTTTGTTATTCCTTAAAGGCAGGTGAAACGCAGCTGTATAGTATAACAAGGGCAACTTAGATTGGGCAATATTTGATATTTATCCATTCAGTGGCATTTGTTGGTGTCTGCTGTGTGTCAGCCGAGGGTGACAGGGCTCCTACCCTTGAGGAGCTTATGGTCTCATAGGAGAGTGAGGAAGATAAGTGAAAAGCTTATAAGGCCACACCAGAGAGGTCCGTGGGGAGCAGGTAGCACACCTGCTGCAGAGAGGTGGCATTTGGGCAGGAGAGGGCTTAGGGAGGTGGAGATGGCCCCTTAGGGAACTCTGCAAGCACCCAGTCCATCCCAGTCTGCCCACACTCCGACAGGTCTGGCCACCTGCAGGGCCAGGGCAGCGTCCAGCGGGCCCAGGTCAATGTCACAGTTCCCAGTACAAGGCTGTTGGGGAGCCAAAGAGCCATCGCTGAAGAACAGGGGACCGCCTCCCTGCCCGGGCTGTGTCTGACGAGCAGCCGGAGTGAGTGGTGGAGGAAGCAGTGCAGAAGGCAGAGCATTATGATTTGGGGCAGGTGAAAAAAATTCTATGGGCAAGCTTCAAACTTCAACATGGGGACAGTTTCTAGTTCACCCTCTTATCCACAAAATCTGGTGAAATTCCCTCTGTCACGGCCTCCCCAGAACCAGACACTCCACACAGCAGCAGAGTGGGGAGACGATTGGGAAGCAAGCCAGTTTCCAAGGTGATGCCCCAGGTTTAAAGTCAGGCAGCTGGGACAGTCACTCCCCTCTCTCTCTGCACTCACACAGGGCATCGCACTGAGCACAGAGTCAGGGAGGAGTAGGGCTGGTGTCTGGCTTCTCCTGTGGTCGGGAGGTTCAGTGGCTGAGGACCTCAAGTGGCTCCCTGCCCACGCCCTGCAGAGAAGGCCTGTGTGTGTTTTCCAGGGGGTGTTGGCAGAGTGCTGGGTTTAATTACAACAACACAACACAACACACCACTTTCCCATTCATAAAGCAGTGCATTTCAGCAGCGGATTAAATTCCATAAAGGAGCAAGTTGCCCGGGAAAGCGAAGGCAGTTCAGGGATGAGGACAATGAGCAGCTTCGGGGTGTTTTATGAGATGATGCATGGTGGTGGGCTGATAAACGGAGCTGCATCCATCGGCTCGTCAAAGTCAGCTAACAGGACCGGGCTTGTGGCGAGGGCGGGAGGAGGTGTAGCTACCTGTCCACCCCGGTCACCCAGGGGTCTTTGAAAACTTTCTTTGCATTAGCAGCGTTAGAAGCTTGTCATAACCCAGGGCCATGGAGAGGAGCTGGCTGCCTCTTGGTCTGTGTGGCTCCTGATGCTGGCAACAAAGGGAAGCTGGCGCTGGGACCCAGAGGCCATGCTGTGTTCCCAGGAGTGGGCCTGAGGGAGCAGCTGCCCAGCACCCTGGCAGGATGAGCAGGGGCAGCCTGGCTGTGGGCCCGAGGAGTGAAAGCCCATCCGAGCCTCTCTGGTGACTCCCTGCTGGCCTCGGATGCAGCTTGGAGGGACACAGCTGAACACAAAGGTGCTACAGCCCAGCCCAGAGGCAGCAGTGCTTGTCTGCCTTGTTCATCTCTCCACTCCCAGAGCCACACGTGGCATGGAGTAGGCACTGGGTAAGTAAACACATGTGAGAAGGAATAAACGGATGAGCACCTGGCAACTGCGGCTGGTGGGACCAGAGGAAGCGGGAATGGGATCGTGAAAGCATCCTCCTCTCCTTTCCTCCCCTTTCCTCCTCTCCATTCTTTTTCTTCTCCTTCTTCTCCTCCTTCTCCCCTCCTTCTTTCCTGCAGATTGAACCCAGGATATTTGCCCTGAACTATATCCCCAGCCATTTTGAGACCAGATCTTGCTAAGTCATTAAGTCGTCCAGGTTAGGCTCAAATTTGCAGTCCTCCTGCCTCAGCCTCCCAGAGTGCTAGGATTACAGGTGTGCATCACCTGATTGTTATGGATGGTTACAACTGATATGTATTGACTTATCATTGTCATGACTTTTTCTTTTTGTTGGATTCTCCCCCTTTGCATTTAATTTCTTGTTGTGGTCGATGGATTCATTCTGCTCGGTTTCCTGGGGTTGTGATCCTCATTGTCTTTTTCTAGGATCTTGTCTAAAATTTTTTGGAGTGCTGGTTTGGTATTCATGCAGTTCCTAAGGTGCTCTTTGTCATGAAAGTATCTTATTTCTCCATCAGTTTTGAAAGATAATTTTACAGGGTTCATCAGTCTAGGTTGAAGGCTGTTTTCCTTTAGGGCTTGAAATACATCACTCCAACCTCTTCTTGCCTTGAGGGTTTGCATTGAGAAGTCTGCTGATGGGCTTTTCTTTGTATGTGATTTGTTTCTTTTCTCTAACTGCTTGTAGAATTTCGTTCTTCTGTCAGGTTTCTGGAATCTTAACTACTATATGCCTATGTGTAGATTTTTTTTGATCAAGGCTATTTTGAGTTCTATATGCCTCACTTATCTGTATGTCAAGTTCTTTTCCCCTGCTTGGGAAGTTTTCGGCCATCACTTCTGTGAACAGATTTTTTTATGTCATCTGCACTCTCTCCTGTTTCTTCATTGATTCTGATCAGTCTTATGTTATTCTTTTTTGCATCATCTAGCAGCTGCTGGATTGATTTCTCGTGGTCCCTTACTATTTTAGAGAAATTTTTCTTTTCCTGGTCACTAATTGCAATCTTATCTTCTATATTTGAAATTCTGTCCTCACATTGGCTCATTCTGCTGTGTAAACATTCAATGAAGTTTTTAATCTCCTGGAAATCTGTTTGCATCTGTTTTATTGATTCCATTTGTTTCCTATGTTGGGATTCCATCATGGTCCTCAGATCCTCTATTTTTGTATCTGTGTCCTCTCTAGATTTATTAATCCTGTCTTGCACCATGAGCAAAATCTTTGCTGTTATCTGAGTAATTATTTCTGATTTCATTTTTCCCAGGTCCTGTTTTGTTGCCAGTTCAGAGAGTCCAGGTGGTTGAGTATCAGATTGTTCCATCTCATTTCCCTTTGGGATTGCTGTAGGTGATCCAGAAGTCTGTTTTTGAGGCTTGTTTACATGTCTTCTCATTTCCACGGGGTGGGGGTGGGGGGTTGCTTCTGGCACCCACGTGGCTCACCTTCTCTGCCCTAGGAGTGTGGGATAGTGGCGGGGGAGCTTCCTTCCAGGTTCTCTCTCTAGATTTATTAATCATGTCTTGCACTATGGGCACAATCTCTGCTGTTATCTGAGAAATTATTTCTGATTTCATTTTTTCCAGATCCTCTTTTGTTGCCAGTTCAGGGAGTCTAGGTGGTTGAGTATCAGATTGTTCCATCTTGTTTCCCTTTGGGGTTGCTTTAGGTGATCTGGAAGTCTGGTTTTGAGACTTGTTTAGTGTCTTCTCATATGAACAGGGTGGGGGGGGGTGCTGCTGGTACCCACGTGGCTCACCTCCTCAGCACTGTGGTTGCTCTGCTCTTTGGCGCTGGGGGCGGTGGTACAGCGGCCCAGAAGGCTCCTCCTCAGTCCTGGGGGCCACTCTGCTCCTTGGCATTGGGGGAAGTCTGAGCTTTTCATTTGAGAAAAGCACTTTACTGCTTCCTTTGGCATGTCCAAATGGCCAGTATAACTCCTTTTGCTCTTCGGGGCCATTACTAGGTAAAGTGAGGATTATTTAGGCACAGGCATCATGCAGTGATGTACACAGCTTGAATGTGCTACTTGGGGAAGATGTGCATCCCAACAGGACAGAGCAGGATGGCACTGGTCACACTGCTGAGGACAGTATGATATTTAGCACTTATGAACTGTTTATTTCTGGAATTTTCCATTTAATATTTTCAGACTGCCATTGACCACAAGTACCTGCAAGTACTACAAGTGAAAGTGCAGAAGGGGGGACACTATGTGTTTTATATGTACCTGCAACTCATTCTAGGCCAGTGGTTCTCAGCCAGGGACCATTTGATTCCAGGAGATATTAGGCACTGTCTAGGTTATTATTATTATTATTATTTTCTGTGCTAGGGACTGAACTCAGGGCCTCATACATACTAAGCAAGCAGTCTACCACTGGGCCATACTGTGAGTCCTGGGGACAGTTTTGTTTTTGTTTCTGTTTTGGTACCAGGGATCGAACTTGGGACCTTGTGCTTGCAAGGCAGTTGGCGGAACCACTGAGCTAAATCCCTGGCATAAGATGGTCTTACTTTCTTATCATTTGTGTTCACCAGAGAAGCACTTTTTTTTTGGTACCAGGCATCCAACTTGGGTCCTTACGCTTGCAGGGCAGGCAGCAGAACCACTGAGCTAAATCCCCGGCCCTTGGGGACATTTTTGATTGTCACAATTTCAGTCAGAGTTGGTGTAGCCTCAAGGGGCCAGAGGCCCTGGGATGCTGTTTTATATCCCACAGTGCCCAGGATGGACCCACAGAGAAAAAAATTCTGTCTCAAATGTTAACAGTGCTGAAGTTGAGACACTGAGACTAGTAAGCTATTTTAGTCTCCTCATGTCTTGCTCTTATCCCATAAACACAGGGTAAGACTAGTCCCCACCTCATAGGATTTTAGGAAGTAAGTGAGCCAATACATGTAAGGCACATGAAACCAACCTTAACTCTTACAGTAATACATGTGTTGATTTTATAAATAACTCCATGTGTTGTGGGTACAAAATTTTATTCTCACAGGAATGTACAATAAAAAATATTGGAACGAGACAGATAGATACTGTATAATGCTTTTTGAGTGGTGGGCATTTGCTGAGTGTGCTTGAAATGCATCAGCTCAGTAATGCTCTCAATAACCCTGTGGGGTAGGTGTTGTTATCAATATATATCTGTGGCTTAACAGTTAATATTAGACAATATAAATACCTTATAACTGGCACAGATAACTTTGACCGGAGATTTGGAAGGGGAGATTAATTTCATCTGAGATGCTCCTGTATTACTCCATGAAGAGGTAGAATTGAAGGAGTAGATACAAATTATGCAGGCATGAGGGTTTGGGGAATCATACAGAGCCTCAAATGATAGATGAAGGGGGTTGGATAAAATAGAGATTCAGAGGGTTTTTTGCACAAGATTTGTGAACTACAAAGAGGGGATTCATTTGGAGGTCACCCTAAAATATTCTATGGCTCCATGTGGCCAAGTCTTTCCCTGAATTCACCAAAAACAGGTCAATAAATGAAGAGTAATTAAACACCTTTGCCTGCACATCTTTGAGCACAGTGAAGCACTGCTACACTAGCTGAGCCCAGTTTCAGAAGTGTAGCCTTGTGCCTCCTGGGCCTGCTGTTATCCAGTGTATGTCTGATGAGGCTGGGAGACCATAGTAGCTTCGGAGGAAGCAGCAGTGTGGGAAACTGATACCCTGACCTCTCTCTGCTCCTGCCCATTAGACCTGCTGGAGCTTCCTGTTGGTGAACCCAAGAAGCCAGGCAGCAAAGGTGTTCTGCATAAGCAATCATGTTATCTGTTGAGGGGAGACAGCTCTACTTATTCCTCTCTCATCTGATGCCATTTCTTTTTCTTTCTTTATTGCTATGGCAGATCCCAATGCAATGTTGAATTGCAGTAGTGAGAGAGGATAGCTTTGCTTTGTGTCACCACTAGATAAAAAGTTGGCTGAAGTTTTTTGTTGTTGTTTTGTCTCTCTCTCTCTCTTTTTTTTTTTGTAAAAGCCCTTTATTAGGTTAAGGGAGCTCCACTCTATACTTACTTTGCTGAGAGTTCAGATTTTGAATCGATACTGAATTTTGTCAGATGCTTTTTTTGAGACTATAGAAGAGACTATAGATGATCATATGATTTTCCTTTTTAGTTTGTTAATACAGTGAATTGCATTGGTTCCTTTGGTTGATGCCAGAATGTGAAACCAATCTTGGTATGGACCTTATTCAATCAGGATATATAATCCATTTTATAAAATGATGGATTTTTTCTGCTATTTTTACATCTGTGTTCATGAGGGATATATATATATATTCATAATATATATATTTATAATATCTTTGGCTTTGTATCAGGCTAATTCTGACCTCATAAAATAAGTTGAGAACTATTCTCACCTCTTAAATTTTAGGGAAGACTTTGTACATAAAGGGTATGATTTCTTCCTTAAATGTTTGTCAGATTCACCAGGGAAGCCATCTACTTGGATTTATTTTCATGAGATAGCTTTAACTATATCAGTACCGCAAAAAATAAAATAAAAAATTTATAGTGATTTTCACATCTCTTCTTCCTCCTCTTCCTCTTCCTCCTCCTCTTTCTTCTTTTTCCTCTTCCCCTTCTTTTTTCACTGGGGATTAAACCCACAGACTGTCTATTTCTTCTTGAGTGAGGTTTGATAGTTTGTGTTCTTCAATGAATTTGTCCCTTTCATCTAAGTTGGCAGAAAGTCATTCACGATATCTCCTTTATTAGCCTTTTAATTTCTGATGCTCCTTGTGTTATTGCTCATACTGAACATCTATATTTTTATATTTTTCCTGATTAGTCAAGATATAGCTTTCTTAAAAATTTAATATTTTTGAAAGTTCAACTTTTGCTTTCTTTAATTTTAATTTTTTACTGTTTCATTTAACTTATATCATTATCTCCTTCCTTCCACTCATTTTGGTTCAATTTTTTCTTCTTCTTTTTTTTGTAGTTTCTTAAGATGGAACCTTAGATTACTAGTTTGAGACCTTTCTTACTTCTAATGTTAGCTTCTAAAGCCTACAAGTTTCTCTCTAGGCACAGCTTTAGTTGCATCCCAGAATTTTTATATATTGTCTCTTCATTTTCATTCCTTTCAAAATATTTTCTAATTTCACTTGGGATTTGTTCTTTGACCATCTGTATTTTATAAGTGTATTGTTTAATTGTCAACTATTAGGGAATTTTCCAAATATCTTTCTCTTATTGTTTTTTAATTTCGTTACTCTCTCTTTTATATGGTTTCAATATTTTTTTGTTTGTTTTTTTGGCTTGTAATGTGGTGTGTCTTGGTCAATGTTCAGGGTTCACTTAAAGGGATGTCTCTTCTTTTGTTGTTAAGGGGAGTGTTACTTAATATAATTTAGATTAAATTGGTGGATAGGGCAGTTCAAGTTCTATATATGGTTACTCATTTCTTGGCTTCTATCAATTATTGAGTGCAGGGACTGAAAATTTCCACCCGTATTTGTGAGTTTGTCTATTTCTCCTGCCAGTTCTATCAGTTTTTGGTTCATGTGCTTTGAAACTTGGTAGTTAGGTAAAACTAAACTTAGCATTGTTATCACCTCATAAATTGATCCCCTTCCCATGAAGTGTCCCTCTTTTTTTCTGCTATTCTTTGTTCTGACATAGTCTTAGTCTTTTGTTGATAATGATATGGCCACTCCTGCTTTCTTCTTACTAGCATTTGCTTAATATTTCTTTTTTCCACTTAAAAAACTTTAAACATATATATTCTATTTAACATATAATGTGTATCTATACCCAGTAGATAGATAGATAGATCTTTTATTTAAAAGGAACTTCTTACAGAAAACATAATTGTCTTTTAAAATTCACTATTTTTTCTCCTCTTTTTCTGACTTATTTTTCTTGAGTACTTTTATGATTCGAGTTTTTCCCCCCAGTAGTACCTCATTTGCCCCTCTGTTATTCAAGTGTGTACAACGTACATCTTTCCTCACAGTTTGCCTTTCAATAATCTTATCCCACTTTACAGGTATTTTAAGAACTTTGTAACATCACGAGTTCCCATTTCCTTCCTTCCGTGTTTTTGTTGTCATACATTTTGTGTCTACAAACACTGCACAACTCGCAATGTGAAATATAAAGTACAAAAATATTAAAAAGTACTTTATATTTGCTCATTTATTTCCCAGTTGTGATTTTTTTTTTCCTTTGCTTAGATCCAAACTTCCATTTGGAATTTTCCTTTTGCCTGAGGGACTTTTATTAATAGTCCTCACTTTAAAGTTATTCTGGCCATGAATCATCTTAGTTTCTGTTTGCCTCTGTGAAAGATATTTTCCTGGGTACAGGAAGTTAAGTTGCCTTATATTTCTTTACACTTATAAAAAGCACTCCGCTATCTTTTACATCATTTTATTGGAGAGGTCAGTTGTCGTTCTTATTTTTGTCTTTTCTTTCCTCTTTCAGGGATTTTTTCTTCATTGCTATTTTCCAGCAATCCGCCTGTGGTGTGCTTGGTGTGGTTTTCTTTGATTTCTCTGCCTGGTGTTAGTTAAGGATCTGTGGGGCTTTTGGTTTTCTTTTTTTTTTTAATCATCCTTGGGACGTTTTCACCCATCATTTTTTTTTTCAAGCATGTTTCTTTTTTACTTTCTTCCTCATTTCTGTAGCGCCCTTACTATTGCCCCCCGGGACTCCAATGTTCTACCCATTTTTTCCAGTCTTGTTTTTGTTGTTGTTTAAATAATTCTAATTGCTATTTCTTTGATTTTATTAATCATTTTGTCTTAAGTATCTAATGTACTGTTAACACTATCTAGTATATTTTTATTTCAGATATTGTACTTTTTGGCAGGGGATTTAGCTCAGTGGTTTCGCCTCCTGCTGCACAAGTGCAAGGACCTGAGTTCAATCCTCGGTACCAAAATCAAAAAACAAAAACAGATATTGTACTTTTTAATCTCCAGACATTTGATCATTGTCTTTTCTCCATCTTTCATTTCTCTTTTTGTTGTGTTCATTTTTTTTTTTTTGCTAACTATTCTAACATCTTATTCTGTTAATTTTATCTTTTATGTCATCTTAGGACCTTTCCCCTACTTGCTGATTTTGCCCCTAGTTATAGAACATATTTTCCTATATATTTCCATTTATTTCCTATTTATTTATTTTCTATTTCTTTCTTTCTTTTTGTTGGATAGTAGACTTTTAAACTTCTGTTATATATATATTTAAATATCATTAAACCATGTTTGAGGACACAGAAGTTACCTGTAATCAAGCTAATGCTTTGAAGAATAATTATTTTATTTATTTTGCAAGGCTGAGGGTCAAGCTCAGGGCCCTGCTCGTGCTGAACAAGTCTCTACCAAGTCTGCTGCATCCCGGGAGAATCATTTTTTAAGCTTTGCTAGGGTACATCCAGAGCATTATTTATTCTGGGACTGGTTTGGTATCAAATTACCTTAAAGTGATGCTCAAGGGCAGAGTCATCAAAAATAATTTTACCTTATTTATTATTTTATTGTTTTACCTTGTATTTGAAGAGCGTTTTCACCGTATACAGACTTCTAGGTTAACAATTCATTGTTTCAGCACTTTAAAGAAGGTATCCCTTTGTTCGCTGGCCAGTAAGGAGTCGTGGTGATCCTTATTGTTTCCTCCCTGCTGTGTTTGCTGAGTGCCTCCACTGTGTACCGGGGTGGCGAACCTATGGCACGCGTGCCACGGCCAGCTATTTGATATCATTGAAAGCTCTGAAAGGTTCACCCTGCTGCTGTATACTGTCAAAGCCTGTTGTTCCAAAGCCCATCCAAAGCCCATCCGAAATAACAAGCTGCCTTACTTATTTCATCCACTTTTGTAGTTGTGTGTGGCAGGATGGTGAGTCTGGCACGCATCACTCTGCCACGGCCACGTTGCCACGTATCTTTCTAATTACGGAGCTGGTTTTTCTCAGGAGCCATCCTCTGCCTGACCCCATCATGCTTATCTGTCCTTCTGCCCAGCCAGCTGCCTCCCAGGTCTACACCTGAACAGTCACTGACAGGGGAGTGTAGTCACCATGATTAACCTCAGCAAAACTAACTCCCACTCAGGCTGGGGATTCCCGCCTCCCGGGCACAGGCTGTTCTGCTGGCAAGGACACAGGGAAGAGTGGGTGTGGAGTGGCCCAGCAGCTCTCCCTCGCCCTGTTCCCCAGCTACCTAGTTCCCAGACACAGGCTCCAGGAGGCTCCGCTGTGCTCTCAGCCACTCCTTGTGAGGGGGAGGCCTCTTTGTGTGTAACATTTGCACTGGGTTGAAGCACATCCTCCCCAAGTTCATGTCTACCTGGGGCTTGTGAATGTGGTCTTACGTGGATAAAAGTTTGTTGGCAGTGTAACCAGGATAAAATGAGATCATAGTGGAGTAGGGATGGATCCTAACCCAGGGACTAATCCTTGTAAGAAAAGGGAAATTTGGACGCAAACGTGCTCAGAGAGAAAAAGACCCAGGGAGATCCGGAGTAGGCAGCTTTGTGAGTCTGAGACAGAGACGGGACTGATGTTCTCATCAGCCAGTGAATAATAAAGACTGTCAGTAACCACCAGAAGCCAGGAAAAAGCATGGAACGATTTCCCTCACAACCTCCAGAAGGAACCAACCTTGCTAACACCTGATTTTGGACTTCTCTGCTCCAGAATGGCGAGACAATGCATTTCCCTCATTTTAAGTGGCCCACAGTTTGTACTTTCACTATAGCAGTCCTGGGGAATGAATGAACCTTCCACTGACAGCCGTTTCACTGAGCTGGCTGCAGTAGCTTTCTGTCCCTTGGGTCCTTAGCTATAACCCTCCTCTTTCTCTTCACACTTCTTTGAAGATTCTACTTCCTCCTACCATGTGAGTCCACACAATGCCCTCACCAGCCCTCCCTTTCTCTCTGAGTCTGGTTCTTGTCCTCTTGTGCCTTCCAACTTCAGCCCAGGACCTCTTCTCTGGGCTAACACAGACCCCACAGGGCATCTACTCTGTCTTCCCCTGGACACAGTGTTCACACTCCACTGTTGACACCCAGAGAGTAGAGGAGCCTGTGGGCGTTCTGGTGCCTCACCCAGGGCCTGTTCCACAAGCGCTGGGAAGGTTAATCCTATGCATCAGTTGCACCAGGTTGAGGGCCGAGCAGGGACCTGGTGAGACATTATCTCTGGCGGGGCTGGGAGGGTGTTTCCAGCAGAGATTAACACTGAATAATCAGATTATCCAGGAAAGGAAAATGAAATGTGAGTGGGACCACCCAGTCCACTGAGGACCCAGTAAGACAAAAAGGCAGAGGAAGGGAGAATTCGCTTTCCTTGACCTGAGGTATCTATCTTCTCCTGTGCTCAGACAGGATCTCCTGGTTCTGGCCCTTCTGACTCCAGGACTGACACCAGCACACCAGGTTCTCCATCTTCAGCCTCCAGCAGGGAGTTACATCATTGACTCCCCTGGCTCCCAGACCTTCAGACTTCACCTGAATTACACCACAAGCTGTCTGGGTCTCCAGCTTGCAGGGCATGGGACTTCTCTGGGTCCATAACCACGTGAGCCAGCTCCCATAATGAATGTCTGCTTATCCATATCCACACCTCTCTCTGACCCACTTGGTTCTGTCTCTCTGAAGAGCCCTGATGAATACAGGTGCCCCGTGGGAATGGTTTGGAGACAGTGGCACCTATGTGAATTGGAAGCCTACCAACCAGACGGTCCCCATGCCCCAGCTCTACACTGGGAGCCACTTCCCTCCATCTGTCAAAGCAAACCCGAAGTGAAGGACGCCCTGGGACCCAGGATTATGGACATTTATAACTAATGCCAAATAAACAGACAGAAGTATACGAAATTACTCCTGAAGTCTTCTACTTGTATCCGTAATTGACCTGTGCATTCTTTAATCTTTAATGCTCTTTTAAAATTCAGCCTCAGGGAGCCATCATGATTATTGGCGTTTGTCATGGTAAGGACTCTGGAGGCATTAAGCTTTGGTTAAGGTGTCCTTAAAAGAAATAGCCAATTTAGGGAGCTGTGACTTTCACACACCTGCAGGAAGCCGCAGAGTGAGGGATCGTAGCACCTGCATCCTCCTGGGTTGGGGTAACAGTGGTGGTGGTGGTGGTGGTCGAGGTAAGGGTGGCACTGAGATGTGTTGGTGGCTCAGCATGATTTTGACTAAGCCCCTTAAGAAGCCTTTACAACAGGAGCTATCATGAGCCTCATTTCACTGGAGGAAACTATGGTGGAGAGAATTTAAGTAATTGTTCCACAGCACAAGCTGTGGGATGGTGGAGCCAAGCTTGACCATACATCTGCAAAGCCTCCGAGCCTTAGCCTCCTGACCCTCCAGCCACCACCTTGCAGTGTCCCTCTAAGGCCACCATACCTGCATGTGACCCTGGATAACTGTCTCTCCTCTCCAACCTTGCTTTTCCTGTGTGCGGAGTTCGAGCAGCTGTTCTTACTCCATGGCGGGTAGTGAGGATCACACAAGGGTGTAGCGAGGTGGCTTTGTCGTGGGCAGTGGCTCCATTTGCTTCCTCCTGTGTAAGGCTGGACAAGGGAGTTGGGCCAAGCTTGGGCAGCTTCTCCTCATCTGACAGGGCAAACGTGGTGGATGTGTTGTTGCTCTGGTTCTACCCCTCTGAGTGTTGCCCAGCTGGTGTCTAACGTTGGATAAAAAGGTTACACGGGGCTAGTTTTGGGTGCAAGCTCCAAATCTCTCTAGGACAGACTGGAAATATTGGTGATGTTTGACTAGATCTCGGCTCTTTTATCTCAGCCACTGGTGCTTCCTGGACGATGCCCCGAGAGGCTCCCCCATCCTGCCTGGGCCCAGGTCCCGTGGCCAAGGCTAGGAAGAGGCCAGGGAGCACCTTCTCAATTTGGACTGCATTGAGGTGAGAGGAATACGGGGGTGAGGGCACAGAGTGGCCTCTGTGAGTGTCCACCACGGAGCGGGGCCGGTCAGGAGCGAGATGTCCGGAATGGCGACTCCACCTCAGGACCCAAGGCCTGGACTGGGGTGAGCGCTGCAATCTCCAGGTCTTCCCCAGGCCCCACACCTGCAGTGTCCCAAAGAAGCTCCCAGAGCCACACCCCTCTCTGACCCCCAGGTGCCAGTGCTGCTCATGTTCTGTCCTCCAGCCTTGGGCCAGCACCTGCCTTTCCTTCCCATCTGAGGCCTGGTCAGTGCCAAGCTGGGCGGCCCTGGTTTCCCCCTCAAGTTCCTCCCGCCCTTCTTTCTGCCTCTGGGTTAAGAAGCCCGGAAAGTGCCCTCTTCACAGACCCCTTCCCCACCGATCGATCCAGCACCTTCCTTGAGCTGCACTCACCAAGCCATGCCCTCTTCCTCATGCCCCATCACTAGCACCCGCCAAAGCCACAGTCGCCAACCCTGACGTGTCACACTCAGGCCAGACTCTCTTTGGTGGTAGTGGTGGTGCTGGGGATTCACACTAAGCTTCAGTCTGAGTGCCTCCCCACTTTTAATTTTTTTTTGAGACAACATCTTACGAAGTCCCTAAATTGCCCAGGCTGAACTCAAACTTGCAGTCCTCCTGCCTCAGTCTCCCAGAGTGCTGGCGTCACAGGTGTGCACCACCACGCCCACACCCAGACTCCTACTTTCTGACGCTGTTTACCAGCAGCCATCCTCTCCCCCTCTTCCAAGCTGGGCCCCCAGCCCGCTTTCAGCTGCAGGTTCCCGCTCCTGGCTCTGCTTCCTCTCTCCCCGACCCACGTTCCCTGGACCATACACAGAACCCAGCCCGGCTCCTCTCTGGAATCCTCAGGATCTGGGGTCTATTTCATGATGTTCCTGTCATCATACTCCCTGAATGAGCCACTCACAGGGGCTTGAGGGGGTGGTGTCCAGGTCCTGGATTATCCTGCATGCCCTTGGCAGCCAGCCTAGGGCTGGGCAGTCAGCACTCAGTCCACCTCTGCCTAATGAACTGGCTGAATAAATTAATCTGGGTGCTTTTCCTGGGCCTCCTGCTCTGGTGGGGAGGCTGCCTCAGTGTCCTGACCTGCGGGGTGAGCCCCCCCTGGGTGGGGGGACAGGACAGGATGGCACTGTGCCTTGCAGAACCAGATGCCTCGCATTGCAGCAAACGGAAGGGGGAGGGAGCAGGAGTCAGGAGGCCACCAAAGAGCCTCTGTCACAGGCTATTTAAGGAGATGAGGAGAGAGGGGAAGGCACTGGCTAATTGTCCCACATTAATCACAGCGGGCTGCCAGCCTCAGCCTGTGGGAATGTTAATTTGGTAATTACTGAGGAGGGGGAGGCTGCTCTATAACCTTTGGCCTTTGTCATTATTTTTTAACTGAAGTATGAAATGCAAATGGAAAGAGGGAAAGATTTCAGCAAAGATTTAAAGCTGGGTAGTCCTGATCTCTCTCTCTCTCTTTTCTCTCTCTCTCTCTCTCTCTCTCTCTGGATTGAATGCAGGCCGGGGCCTTCACACTAAGCCATGTACACCCCCTTTTCTGAGACTGACCCTTACTAAGTCCATAAGTCGCCCAAGCTGGGCTTCAACTTGAGATCTTCCTGCCTCTGCCTCCCAGAGTTCAGGCGTGCTCCTCCACACCTGGCTAGCCTCCCTTTCCTGTTGCCTGATTTCTCCACTGCTCTGGCTCCTCCTTGCCCTGCACTAGTGACTTTGCCCCTATAAAGCAGTGGTCCCCTGTGTGTTGAGTTTCTGGGTCCAGTCACTGAGAGGGGCCTTGTCCTATTCGGTTTCAGACAGGACGAGGGTCCACACTTGGTACAAACGACACAATGGCCGAAAGATTCTAGACCCTCCAGGGGACTCAAACCCCTGCATCCTCCCCACCCTGCATCCTTCTTCTGGGCGCTGGTGCCCCCATGCCTCCCAGACCCTGCCCAGGCAAGGCTTCCTTTGGCCGTTGCCTGAGTGTCCTCCATTTTACCTCTCTCCTCCCGACTGTCTGCGCCCCATCATGGTTCGGACCCCAGATGGTCCCCAGGACTGGGGCCTCTGTTCCAGCTCCATGCGGGTTGGTGTTCAGGCACAGAGCCGCACAGCAAGCATGCAGCCTGGATCAAGAGCCAGCCTTGTCTGCCCTATGCCTGGGCCTGATGCCTGTTCTCCCTCCAACTGCCTCCACATCTAGCTCTGCCTTTCTCCCCGTTCCCATTGCTGCAGAATCTGAGTGCAGACTCTGAACTCTTGTCCGGACTATGCAGCTGTCTCCCCCTTCAGCCAGGCTTCATTCCCTCTGGGTCTCTCCCTCACACATGGGTGGTGGGGACAAACAGACCCTGTTGGGACCTCAGAGAAAACTCCCAGCTCCTCAGAGCAGCCAGCTGGGGCCCTCAATGCCCAGTGTCTCCAGTGTGGCCCGGGTCCATCTTTCCAGTTTCTCTTCCTCCCTGGTCCCTCCTTTTCCTCCTCCCAGTCCCCAGCTCACATCACATCAAAGCCCCGGCCATGGCTGTGCAGGCAGGACCTCTGCTAGCACTCAGATATCCCTCCAGCCTGGAGCTCCCTGCATCTCCTCCCAGGAGCCCCAGTGACCCCAAGTTCACTGTCTTACTTCATCCTTTGGGTTCAAAGAGCAAATTGCATCTACTGCTAACAGTCCTGTCCTGTGCTGCATCTAAACGTTTATCTATAGACTCTGAGAATGGGGAAATGTAGAAGCCCTGGTCCCACAGAGACCTGGATTTAAATCCTTATTCTAGCACTGACATTTTATAACAGCTCTGAGCCTCTGTTTCCTCTTCTGTGAATCACAACGATTCTCTCAACCCACTTTTTGAGCACCTACTATGTGCTGTGCATTTCAGACCTATCTTCTCTTCTCGTTTATTCCTTAAACCAGCCCTATGAGAGAGCATGTGACATTTGTAGGTACAGGCTGGGTACACGTCCAGCTCCATCCTGGGTCCAACTAGTCAACCACCACTCCCAACCCTAGATGTCCCCGGTTGTCCTGTGTGATGCCTCCTGCAGGAAAGGGGTGTGAGTGTCACATGAATCAGACCCACCTAGCTCTGAAAACACAGATGCCCTCAAGGCCTTCAGCTCTCATTGTCATCTCTAGCTTATCTTTGTGGGCCTGGCAGAGAAAGAGCTCCTGTACTTTCAATCTTACAGGATCAGTAAGAAGATTAAATGAGATAATACATATAAGTCTTACCATGTGGTAGATTGCTTAAAAAATGTTTTCTTCCCTCATTCCCTTCCATAGGCCTTAGGGACTTTGTTCCTTGGGCAGTGATTACAGCCTCTGTGCTCCACACCCAGCAGAGAGACAGGCATATCTTTGAGCTAAATATATATCAGGACAAGGATACTCACACTGCTGGTGCTGTCCTCTCTCTCCCAGTCATGTTGGCACTGCCTTGGAGAACCTGGACAGCCCCATGTGGTCACCGTATTTGGCTGCTGGCCATGCTCCTTTTCAGAGCCATCTGTGCTTGGCAAGTCTGGGCACTCACTTCGTATGTGGCAGCTGCATGGTTTCCTGAGGAGCAGCCACATTTCCAAGATGTTTTGGATCACTTTACTTTTCTCATCTATTCATCTATTCATCTACCCATTCACTTATCCATCCATCCATCTACCCACCTGTCCATCCATCCACCCATCCACCTATCTACTCATCCATCTACTTATTCAACCATCCATCTACCCATCCACTCATCCATCCATACATCCATCCACTTATTCATCCATCCACTCATCCACCCATGCACTCATCCATCCATTCATCCACTTATTCATCCATCCGCCCATCCACTCATCCATCCATCCATCTACGTATTCATCCACCTATGCACCCTTCCACCTATCCACTCATCTGTCCATCCATCCAGGTTTCCATCTTCCTGTCACCTGTCCCCTCATCCAGCTGACTGACCCCCACTTGTGTTACCCACTATTCTAGATCATAGTTCTTGTCCTCAGGAGCTGACCCTCCAGTGGGAGAGGGAGTGCCACAAACTGACAAAGATCTACCTGCTCTGCATAATCTCAGGTAGAAATGAGCACTGTGAAGAAAACCTAAAAGGGAGTAGAAGGATGGAAATTGTTTCCTTTCCTGAAGGCAAGGAATTATTTCCAGTACAGTATTTAGAAAAGTCCCCTCTGAGAAGGTGACATTTGATTATTTAAAAAATAACATACATCATCAAGGACATTTCAGGAACTGCAAAAGAACCAAACATTCTTCCACAACCCACCATTCGGAAAGTGCACCATCCAGTTGCCTTGTCTTGGTCTTCTTGGTTAGGAGCACAGATTTATATCGTGCCTTCTCTCTTTAATGTTATGTGCAATTAGACTGTGGCTGTGTTTGTGTTTTTCCATGTTCTGTGTATTAACATGAAAGATGCTTTTCTAAAAAGTTGGTGCCTTAAGTATATACGAGGTCCTTCCATCTTTACAAAGGATTAGTGTGCTGTTGGACAAATTGTAGGACATGAAGTTCAGGAAGAAAATCAAAATCATTGATAATCTTACATCCTTCCTATATTCTCTTTCCTCTGAGAGTGGAAAAGTTGTACAGAGTCCAGCAGTTTCTTCCATGAGGCTCTTCCAGACCTGGCAGGTGGCAGGAAGCCCTCACGTGTGCAAAGGCCCGGAGGCATCGTCAGAAACTGTGGTTCTACCCATGCTGCCGCTGACTCTGACTCTGCCGAGTCTTTCATCTCTGAGTCCGTATGCAAAAGGACATCATAAGTTCTCCTGGCTCCTAGGCCTGAGTAAGAAGCAAAGGTTGGGGCCTGAAAGGCATTGGAGGAGGGATGCCTGCCTGTAACCTTGTTCTGGGTCAGACATGCAGAGTTTACCTGGCGGAGACTCCCAGCACTGTGCAGAATTTACTAGAAGGTCCTCTGAGCACTCCTGAGTGCACTCCTCTCTTAGGATTTTCATCTTTAGTTCTTGCAATGTCCCTTTGAAGTCAGCATCCCTCTGCCCTTTGACAGCTGGAAAAGTGGGCTGAGTCCTGCAGCTTGAGGCTGGGTGTGGAGGGGTAGGCCATGGAGTGGGGAGGAGAGGTTGTTCACACCTGCATCAGTGTGGCCTGCAGCTGCCTAACCGGCCAGCTGTGGGAAATAAACATGAACACATAGCTCCATGACGGGGCGTGGTGGGTGAGCCACCCCAGGGAATCCTGGGAAGGGCAACTTATTAAGAAATGTATTAGTGCACATTTGTAGTACATAATGATTACACTCATTGTGTGAAGTCGGTACCTGTACTTAACACATTTTAATTCTTTTCATTCCTCTTCACCTCTCTTCCTATTCCCTCCATCTCTAGAGTCTCTTCTCATTTACAAAAGATCTATCTCTCAGTTTCCTATTGTCTATCTTTGGCTCTTTAAATTTTTTATACTTTGGAGTTCTCATGTACTGGCACAAAAACAGACATGTGGATCAATGGAACAGAATAAGAGATGCAAAACAGCAACAACAACAACAACTCAGGCACATTAAGTCATATAGAATCGAGTAATTGCATGTACACAAACAATTTCTGGAAGGATATACAAGAAATTCCCAATAGTTGCAAGTCTTTCTTTCTTTCTTCAAACAAGCTCAGGTTCATCAGAGATTTGTGCTTCTCTATCCCATAGGACCTGTCAGCCATGCTGCACCCTGAGGTCCCTGTGTCTGGGGTCCAGGGTTGGAGGATGGAGGGTGACATCAAAGCTGCTATTTCTCTGGCCCTGGATCTCATTTCTGGGTCGGCTCTAAGTTAGCTAGGGGAGAGTCCATGCTAGTGCTCATTCTCCCAATTTAACTCGAGCAGTTTCCCTCTAGTGTATGCTTTTGGCAAAGAAAGACTTGCAACTATTGGGAATTTCTTGTATATCCTTCCAGAAATTCTTTGTGTACAAGCAATCACCCATGATTGTGTCTCTGTATTAAACATTCTGCTCTGCATCTTTACTTTGCAATAGCCTATGTCTGACACCTTTGCATATCCGTGCATTTGGATCAGCCTTTGTATTGGTCATACGGTTCTCCACGGCCTCTGAGAGGACCCAGTTTAACTAGCCAGCCCCACACTGCTGGATGTTTTGGGCTCCAGCAGCTTGTTGCTCCTGGGGACATTGCTGCACTGACCCTTCCTGGGTGGCCTCTCCACATGCGTGGCCACATATGCCTATCTGTGCAATAATTCCTAAAAGCAGAACAGATTTCATTACTGCTCTGGAGATCCCAGCAAATAGAATAGAAGATAAGAAATAGAAATAAGAGGTACATGAATTGGAAAGGACAAGGCAAATCTGTCATTATTTGCACTCAGTGGAATCTCCTACCTAGAATAGCCAATAGAATTGACTGACAAATTATTAGAGCTAATAGGAGAATTCGGTAAGATGACCAGATACAGGCTCCATATTAAAAAGAAAATCAATTGGTTTCCTATGCTTCAGCAAAACCCAATTAGAAAATGTAATAGAAAAAAGAAAGGAATAGGATTTCTGGGCTTTAATGAGCTCCCAAGCAACAATTCTCAAAACTTAGGCTACATCAGAATTACCTGCAGGGTTTGCTAGAATGTATATCACTGGGCCCACTCACCGTTTCCAGTTCAGTAGGTCAGTGCCTGGACATCTGAGTTTTAACAAGCTCCGGGGGCGGGGAGGCTGGTGCTGGTGCTCTTTGGACCCTGCTTGGAGTACAGCAAGGATCTAAAGAGATTGTTCCGATTTGCGACATTTACAGTCTTGGGAGGGGACAGCTCCGTGCCCACTTCTTCACCAAGGCTGGCTACTGTCACAGTGTTTGCTGTTTGGCCAGTTGGGTTAATGAAAAATCTTATTTTATAGTTTTAATTTGCATTTCTTTAAATATGGATGAGGTTGGGTAGCTTCCCACATGTTTGGCCTTGGTCTTAAAGCTTCCTTGCCACCAGATGTTAAAGGGACTGCCATGGGCTAGAGTAAGCTCACATCACCACATCAGATGGCAGTGCCATCTCCCACCGAGTCCTGCCCACCCCTTCAGCTACAAAGTAGGGCATCCATAGCCCTGCAGTTCACCCCTTGCCTCCAGGAGGCTGCTTCTCTCTCCACTCCACCAGGGCCCGGGGAGCCAGTATTCACAGCCTCTGTGAGGGTGTTTTCCAACGTCAAACTCTTTTAAGTAGAAAAAACAAAGAATGTGAATCCAGAGAACCTAACACCCCCAGCTGTGACACCTTCACTGACAATGCAAAGTGATGCTGGATGGCAATGTTGAATTGCAGCATGCTTGCATCTCAGCAGAGGGCTTTATTATTTATTTAAAGCGAGGCTTTGACACCCAGGAGATAGTAAGATGGATCGAGGGGCCTGGAGAGCCACCCTGTGTAAGGGGGGAGGTCTTCATGCCATTTACATAGTGTGATTTTAGCAATGCATCCCGTCATATTTGTTAATAAAGACACAGAGCCAAAGCAATGCATAGTGGTTTGGTTTCAGCCCATTGTCTATCTCCAGAGAAATGTTATTGGAATCACATTGCACTTTCAGGTCCAATGAAGCTGCAGTAATACAAGCATTTTATGCGAATGTGTTGCGGTGGAAAGAATAGCGTGTTGTGTACCATAAATCTTAAGGTGACACGAGTCCTTGTTACTCCTCAGTGTTAACACATCCCGATAGGAAGCAATTATTTTGGACCAACATACTGCTTTTCATGGAAGTTTGTCTGCTTGAAGCTAGAGCCTGTCTGCTAAGATGGATTGGTGGGCTGGGGACAGGCCAGCCTGGGAGGCCATGACCCCAGCCATGGAGAGGAAGGCTGGCCCAGTCACTATCACCCACGCACCCTCTCTCCCCCCTCTATTCACTGTCCCTCTGTACCCCTCCATCCTTCCATTTGTCCTTCTGAGGGACAGCATCGTGTCATGGACAAAGAAGTTTCTAGGGCCAGAGCAGCTGAGGTAGGAGTGTTAGCTGTTCCGCTCGCCACCTGGGGATCTTGTGCAGGTATCCTAACCTCCTTCAGCTTGTGTTTCCTCATCAGCATCGTAAGGCCAACAAGGAAGTGCTTAGTCCTTGCTTGGGATCCTGGTCAGTGAATGCAGCCTCGATCACGTCTGTTCATATGACAATCACAGCGTGGCCATTGGTCCCCACTCCCTAAAGAAGCCAAAGTGAGAAGAGGCAACTGAGGGTGGGGTGGGGGCTGCATTCTGCAGACCACAAGAGGCACTGCAGGTTTGCAGGCTTGCACATCTGTGGCTTTTCCCCTACTCGTCCATGAGGAGTCTGCAGAGATGTCTTGGGAGATAGCTCCTCATTCTACCCCACAGCAACCCTCCCATGGAGACTGGACACTCCGTCTCAGGGGTTGAAGGAGTGAAGAACTCCCCCTACCAAGGCAGCCTCCCACCAGACTGCATGCCCAGCAGCTCTCCAATGTCCCCTCCCCACTCCTGCTCCAGCTCACTGTGGCCCCGGGAGCCAGGGGGCTGTACTCCTGCCCCTTTTCATCCCCATATGGGGACACTTACTGGCCACCCCAGGTTGGTGGCAGGGATGACT
This sequence comes from Heterocephalus glaber, assembly GCF_053883595.1. NCBI lineage: Eukaryota > Metazoa > Chordata > Mammalia > Rodentia > Bathyergidae > Heterocephalus > Heterocephalus glaber. The sequence continues at coordinate 4,518,030 of NW_028258173.1, read as the reverse complement.
CCAAGTTGAAGAAGACCAATCCTTCCTCTCTGGGGCTGATGGGAAAGGGAGAGGTGGCCAGGCGACTGTGACTTCTCAGGTGAGCGTACTGTGTAGGAAGGAAAAGTCTGGGGAAAACTGGGGAGACTTCCTGGAGGTGGTGCAGAGCATCTTGTGGGAAGGTTGGCTGTGCCTTTGTGCATGAGAAAGCCTGGTGTTCTGTGGAAACTATGGCTCCCTGACCCCATTCCATATCCCCCTGTTCCTCCATAAGCAAGACCAAGGGTCATGGAGACTTCATACAAGTAGAAATAGGCTCTGTGTGGCCATTTGGTTCAGCTTTGTCCCCTCATCCTAATCTTTTAAGGTCCACCCATGTCGCTGTCACTGGCCAAGACTTCTCTGTTTTGTGGAAGGTCACATCCCTTCCATTTGTCTCTGCTCCTTGGGCTCTTGCTGTGAAGAGTTATCATCACTTTCTAAATGCATCTGTTCCTGGGCCATCTTGTCTGTCTTTTCTACTGGGCTTTGTGAGAGGCTTGTGAGAGCAGAGGGTGTGCTGACTGTATTACTGCCATGTTCCCAAGGCTCACAGGCGGTTTTGGGGGGAAAACTCCCAGAGTATGCAGGTGGATGGGCAAAGGGGGTTGGCTCAACTTCAGTACAGGACAATCCACCCCCTGACCAGCCTGGATCTTCCAGCAGCTCCTTGCCTGGGAGGTAACATCCTCCAGCAGCCTTCCCCCTTCTCCCCATGGAGCTCTGGGAATACAGCCAAGAAGGCAGAAAGGAGGGAGTGGGCAGGGGGAAAAGTTGGCCCGTGGGCTCTAGTTTTGAGAGGCAGAAGGCAAAAATTGTTACGGCCTGGTCCTGGCCCACATGAAAAGGCCAAAGACCTTTTCTTTAAAAAAGTCTTAGGGCAATTAACAATGGCAGAAAAACACAGACATTCTGGGACCTGGAATTGAGACACCTAGAAAAAAACTTGGTAAAGAGAAAAAAGTAGGTCTCCAGGAATCAGGAGGGAGCTGACAGGGAAAACAGAAACCACAGAGAAGCCAGAGAAATGGCGCACAGCCCAGAGAACAGAGCAGTCTGGAAAGCTCATCCCAACTCCTGGGGAGGAAGACCTGTCCCTGCTGACACAAGTTAAGCCTGGAGAGGGTCAGCAGCTCTAGGGAGAAACAACAGACGAGGACAACAGTGACAGCCCCAAGAAAAGCCCATGGCTATTGGAAGCTGCAAAAACTGTGAGATTTCACTCTGGAAGTGATTCCTTCCACGTGGCAGGCTAGAGTTGGAGAAGAAATCCAGTGCAGCACCCACCATATTTGAGAGGGTTTAATCAGGAGCCCTTTGAGGGAAGCAGTTAATTGTTTAAGACTGACCTACAGAGAAACTACAGAACAATTACACTTCATGGTTTCTGGGGTCATCCTACAACAGGGACTGGGTGAGAGATGGCCACAAGAGACAGTCACAGAGGGTGCAAGCTAGACATATACCCCCTGAGAAGTTTAAACTCAGGCCAAGGTAACCAGGGCCCTGCCCTACATGGTGAGAAGCTAGTTGATTGTGTGTGGCTTTCAGAGGAGTCTGGATCTAAAAGTGCTGGCATTAAGTCTGTTAGTCACCTTGAACTCCCACCTGCTATCTACATCCTGCATAGAACTTGGTGGTCTGTTTGCTTTCCCCATCTAACAACACAAGCAAAGATACAGCTTGGCTGGGATGGTTGCCACAGCCTGGAGTGTACAGAAAGAGAGGCCTCTGGAACATTGGGGCACTTCACAAACCCCCAGGCTGTAAGGCTAGGTGGAGAAAAACATGAGTTGGGGTGCACAGAGGGACACTGGGAGCTGCTGGAGTGATATAGCCTTAGCATGGGCACCACTGACCAATCATGCGCAACAGGAAAAGCAGGACAGGATTCACATTTGCATACAAAAATGTGAGCATGGAAACAAGACAAGTCTTAACATGACTCACCATCCCTTCACCATATCTGCTGGACTCCAATACAGGAGACACTGGAAAGAAACCACTCATTGAAAAAGATGGAGAAATTTGGGATGGACTCATTTCTGTTTTTCTTTAATTGGCTTTTTCTTTTTTCTTTTTTCTTTTTAGTTTTGAGGGGTTTTCCTTCTCTTTTTGCTTCTTGTTTTTCTTTTTTCTTATTTGTTCTTTTGTGTTAGTTTTATATAATTCTACTAATTTTCTTTTACTCCTTTAATAGTATTCTTTATCTCACTTTTCTCTCTTCATTCTCATCTTTTTCTTTATTTTTCAAATTTTACTTCTTTCATTCTCATTCCCTGTTGCCTCAATTTTACCAGTATAATAATTAAACTTTATTAATTTTTAGATATTTAGTTAACTGTATGCTATTATTATTATTTTTCCTATTGTTAGTGGTGGTATAATGTTGCATTTTGTAGTTACTTACTGTATGCCAATATTTGGCTTCTCTTTGTGTTTATATCATAATTCTAGATATCTTTTCTATATCTATAGATAAGGGTAGTTAAGGTGGTACAGTGGTAGTTTTATTGGTACTTATGGAATATCAATATTCAGTTTGTCTTTGACTCTATTATTGTTGCTATTGTCAAAGTGACATAATTGGTGCTATTAACTGGTTTTCACCATATGCCAATATCTGGTTTGCCTTTGTGTTATCAATGATACAGTGGTACCTTGGCTCACGAATTTAATTCATTCCACGATTCTGGAAAAGATGGCCATGTTCGTGCTCCTGTGAAAGATGGCTGCAGTCATGTTTGTCACTCAATACAGTTTGCAAACAAAAACAAAATTTTTCCAAACACTCCTATTTGCAAACCAAATCGTTTGCAAACAAAAGCCTTCATGAACTGAGGTAGTATTGTACTGTGGTTCATTTCTGGACAACTGGGTGCTGGAGCAATTACAATGCACATTCCCTTCCCAAACTAACAGAGGGAGCTGGATATTGGGGCAGAGGAAAAGGCCTATAGTTAGCCATGCCCAGAGGGCATTACTGAAAAGCAGACACTAACTAGAGATCTTCATACTAGCAATGAAGTCTTTCCACTATAATTACCCTGCAAACCACAACACTCAAAACTCCAAAAACTCACAACTTCCACAAAGCTGATCCATGGGGCTTCAATGAGAAGGAAATGAAAAACCAGCTGAATTATACAAAATCATAAAAGAGGAGACAAAAAATCAATCAGGTGCTAAGCAAGCTCAGAGAAGATATAACCAAACAGATAATGGACTTAATAAACAAAATGATCAGTGATCTTAAAGAAGACACTAATAAAAATTCACCTGAGCTAAACAAAATGATACAAAACATGAATGACCATTCTAGCAAAGAATTTGAGTCCATGCAAATGCACCAAACAGAAATCTAGGAGATTAAAAATTCTATTGAAAGTATGGGCAACAGAAGTGACCAACCTGAGGACAGAGTATCAGAACTAGAAGACAGGACTAATGCAGGTAACTATATTCTCAAAGATGACCTGGAAGGAAGCTCCCCTGCCACCATCCCAAGCTCCTAGGGCAGAGAAGGTGAGCCGGTCCCAGAACCTGGAAGGAAGCTCCCCTGTCGCCATCCCAAGCTCCTAGGGCAGAGAAGATGAGCCTCACAGGCACCAGAAGCAGCCCCTCTTCCCGTGGAAATGAGAAGACACTAAACAAGTCTCAAAAGCAGACTTCTGGATCACCTATAGCAACCTCAAAGGGAAACGAGATGGAACAATCTGATACTCAACCACCTGGACTCTCTGAACTGGCAACAAAACAGGATCTGGGAAAAATGAAATCAGAAATAATTACTCAGATAACAGCAAAGATTTTGCTTATGGTGCAAGACAGGATTAATAAACCTAGAGAGGACACAGATACAAAAATAGAGGATCTGATGGAATCCCAACATAGGAAACAAATGGAATCCATAAAACAGATTTCCAGGAGATTAAAAACTCCATCGAAAGTCTGTGCAGCAGAATAAACCAATGTGAGGATAGAATTTCAGATATAGAAGAAAAGATTGCAATTAGTGACCAGAAAAAGAAAAATTGCTTTAAAATTGTAAAGGAACATGAGAACTCAATCCAGCAGCTGCTAGACGATGCAAAGAAGAATGACATAAGACTGATTGGAGTCAATGAAGAAAGAGGAGAGAGTGCAGATGACATAAAAAAACTGTTCACAGAAGTGATTGCAGAAAACTTCCCAAGGAGGGGAAAAGAACTTGACATACAGATAAGTGAGGCATATAGGACTCCAAATAGCCTATATTCACAAAGATACTTTAAAAACTAAAAAAGAACATGCAAAATGGAACCAACACCTGCTAGATGACACAAAGAAGGCTAATCTAATATTAATTGGAATTAGTGAAAAATCAGGACACAGAACAAATGGCATATGAAACCTGTTTTCAGAAATAATAGCAGAAAACTTTCCAAACATGGGGAAAGAATTTAATGTAAAGATAAGCAAGGGATACAGAGCCTCAATAGCTACAATCAGAAAATCATTCCTCCACAGCATATCCTACTCAGGATCTTAGAAGTCCAACACAAGGACAGAATCTTAAAAGTTGTTAGAGGAAAACAACAAATCACTTATAAAGATAAAAGCCATTAGAATTACTGCAGGGGCTGGGGATTTAGCTCAGTGGTTCTGCCACCTGCCTCGAAAGCAGAAGGACCTGAGTTTGATCCCCAGTACCAAAAAAAAAACCTTATCAGCTAGAATTACTGCAGACTTTTCAACATAAGCCTTAAAGACCAGAAGGGCTTAGAGTGAAGTGTTTCAAGCCCTAAAAGAAAACACTTTCCAACCCAGACTGACATGTTCTGTAAAATTATCTTTCAAAATTGATGGAGAAATAGTCTTTCCAAGACAAAGAGCACCAGTACACTAGCATTCCAAAAAACTCTCAAGGATATTCTACAAAGAGACAATGAAGCCAACAATGCCAAAAAGTCTAAAGGAATGAATATACCAGGAAGGGTGAGCATTTAAGCAAAAGGGAAAAAGAAGAATCAGCAGCAAGAAAATTATGTAATGGCATGAATCATCAATACCTTTGAGTAATAACTCTCAATGTGAATGATCTCAATTCCCCAATCAAAAGACACACATTGACAGATTGGATCAAAAACAAAACTCAATAGTATGCTGTACACAAAAAACAAATTTAACCCAAAAAGAGATTTATAGACTAAAAATTAAAGAATGGAAAACAATATTCCATGCAATGGGAACTCAAGAAGGAGCAAGAGTACATATCCTATTTTCAAAGTGGACTTCAACCCAAAACTGGTCAAAAGAGGCAAAGAAGGTCACTACATATTGGTTAAGGGGACTATTCAATAGGAAGAGATAACAATTATAAGCACATGTACCAATCACCAGTGTACCCAATTTCATAAAACAAACACTACTGGACATAAAAAATCAGATAAACATTAACACAATTCTAGTGGGGGACCTCAATACCCCACTGTTACAAATAGGTCAACTAGACAAAAAAACCACACAGAAATATTAGAGTTGAACCACCTTCAAAGAAATGGACTTAATAGATAACTACAGTGTTTCATCCAACAACAAAAGAATATATACAGTCTTTTCAGCAGTACATAGAAATTTCTCCAAAACAGACAACATACTAGCCCATAAACTTGCTTAAGTAAATAAAAAAGAATTGAAATTATCCCATACATATTATCAAATCATAATCCTAATGAAATTAGAAATCAATGGCAAAAGAAACCATAGAAATTATGCAAACACGTGGAGATTAAACAATACACTCTTGAATAATCAATGAGTCATAGAAGAAATCAAGGAAGAAATTAGATAGTTCCTAGAATCAAATGATAATACAATATACCAGAACTGATGGGATACAATGAAAGCAGTCCTAAGAGGGAAGTTTATAGGTGTGACTGTCTATGTCAGAAAAAAAAAGTGATCCCAAATAAAAAATTTGATGATATACCTCAAGTTCCTAGAAAAACAAGAGCAAACCAAATCCACAGCTAGTATGAGGAAGGAAATTATAAAGATCAGAACAGAAATCAGTGAAGTTGAGACTAAAAAAAAAAAAAAATAACAAAGAATCAGTAAATTGAGCTGGTTCTACAAAAGAATAAGCAAAATATATAAACCTATAGCCAATCTTACAAAAAAAAGGAAAGAAAATAACCAAATCAAGGCAACTAAAAATGAAAAAGGTAAAATCACAATGAATACCACCAATATCCAGAGGGTTATTAGTAACACCTTTGAAAACCTGTACTTCAATAAGTTGGAGAACTTAGAAGAAATGGATAGATTGCTAGATACATATAAATTACCCAAACTGAACCAAGAGATTTTTAAAACCCTGAATAATCCAATAACAGGCAAAGAAGTTGAAGCAATAATGAAAAAACTACCAACAAAGAAAAGCTTAGGGACCAATGGGTTTGCCACTTGATTTTACAAATCTTCAGAGACGATCTAATGCCAGTATACCTCAAACTCTTTGATGAAATTGAAAGGAAGGAGTACTCCCAAAGTCATTCCTGAAAGCTAACATCACTCTGACTCCTAAACCAGACAAGGTCTCAACTAAAAGAGAAAACTACAGGCCAATACATTTAATGAACATAGACGCAACATTCCTCGAAAAGATATTGGCAAACAGAATCCAACAAATGATATAAAAGATGATATATCATGACCAAGTAGATGTCATCCCAGAGATGCAGGGATAGCTCAAGATTCACAAATCAATAAATGTAATACATCACATAAACAGAAGCAAAGACAAAAATCACATGATCATTTCAATAGATGCAGAAGAGGGGCCAGGAATTTAGCTCAGTGGCTCCATTGCCTGCCTTGCAAGCACAAGGTCCCCAGTTCAATCCTCGGTACCAAAAAATAAATAAAATAAATAGATGCAGAAGAAGCTTTTGACAAAATCCAAAATCCTTTCATGATAAAAAAAACTTGAAAAAATAGTTATAGAAAGGTCTTATCTCAATCTGATAGGAGCCATGTATGACAAACCTATGACCAACATCGTATTAAATGGGGAAAAGCTGAAAGCTTTCTCTCTAAAATCAGGAACAAGACAAGAACGTCCACTATCACCACTCCTGTCCAATATAATACTTAAAATATTAGGGCAAACAAGTAAAAGAAAGAAACGAAAAGGATACTCATAGGAAAGGGAGATGTCAAATTGTTACTTGCAGGTAACATGATCCTCTACCTGGAAGACCCAAAAAGTTCCACTAAAAGACTCCTAGAATTAATAACCAAATTTAATAGTGTAGCAGGATACAAAATCAACACACAAAAGTCAATAGCATTCCTGTACACCAGTAATGAACTTACTGAGGGAGAAATTAGGAAAACAAGACCATTCTCAATATCATCAAGAAAAATTAAATACTTAGGAATTAACCTAACCACGGAAGTGAAAGTCCTCTAAAATGACAACTTCAGTACTCTGAGAAAAGAAATCCTACAGGACATCAGAAAATAAAGATATCCTGTTCCTGGGTGGGCAGAATGAATATTAAAATATCCATACTATGAAAACTGATATATAAATGTAATGCAATCCCAAGCAAAATACCAACAGCACTTCTCGCAGAACTAGAGAAAACAATCCTAAAATTCGTATGGAACCAGAAGAGACCCAGAAGAGCCAATGCAATTGTTTTAGCTACTTTCTGACCACTGAAGCACAATTACTCAACACTCACAACTCTAAGGAGAAAAGGTTTATGTTAGCTCACAGTTTGTAGAGGTTTCAGTCCATCCTTAGCTGGCTCCAAGGCAGGGTGTCATGGCAGAGGGGCATGGCAGAGGAGAAAGAGCTTATGGAGTGGTGGCAAGAAGCAGAGACAAATCGAGGGAGGAGAGAGGGAGTCAGACTCTTCTGACTAAGGCTTCACTTCCCAATCCAACATCATATTTAGCTACAGGCTTATCAGTGGACTAATCCACTGATGGGTGTCACACACCCATGATCCAGTCACCTCCAGAGGCCCCACCTATAAGTGCCTGGGGTTGGGGGGCGGGCATCAGATATAAACCATAAGAGAAATCCTGGGCAATAAGCAGAAAGCAGGAGACATCATAATCTTCAACTTTAAGTTACAGCTACAGTGATAAAAAACAAAAACAAAGCCAAAAAAGCAGTATGGTCCTTGCACAAAAACAGACATGTGGATCAAAGGAACAGAATAGAGGATGCTCAAACAATCCCAGGCACATTCAGCCATCTGATTTTTGATAAAGGGGCCAAAAACGTATGCTGGAGCGAAGATGGCCTCTTTAACAAATGGTGCTGGGAAAACTGGCTATCCACATGCAGAGGATTGACTCTAGACCCATATCTTCACCATGCAGTAAACTAATTTCAAAATGTATCAAAGATCTAAATATTAAAACAGAAACACTTAAACTGCTTGAAGATAAAAATAGGTAAACTCTTGAAGTCATAGGTAAAGGCAAGGACTTTCTGAACAGAATCCCAGTTGCACATGAAATAACATCAAGAATCAATAAATGATGTCAAATCAGATTTAAAACCTTATGCACAGCAAAGGAAACAACAACAGAATGACAGGACAATCTAGAGAATGGGAAAATTAGGTGAGACAATCTAGAGAATGGGAAAATATAAAGAACTAAAAAAATTAGACCCATCAAAAATAACTCAATTGAGAAATAGACAAGTAAAACTAATAGATACTTCTCAGCAGAAGTACAAATGGCCAATAAATACAAGAAAAAAAAAAAGTCCAACACCTTTGGCCATTAGAGAAATGCAAATTAACACTGAGATTCCATCCTACTCCTGAAAGAATGGTCATCATCAAGAAATCAAATAATAACCAATGCTGGTGAGGCTTTTGGGGGAAAAGGAATCCTTCTACATTGTTGGTGAGAATGTAAACTAGTACAACCATTATGGAAATCAGTATGCAGATTCATCAAAACACTGAAAACAGAAATTCCATTCAATCCAGCTATTCCCCTTCTAGGTATCTTCCTGAATGAGTTAAAGACACCATATTATAGCAGCACATGCACACCTGTGTTTATAGCAGCAGAACTCATAAGAAAGACCTAAGTCTTAAAAGTAGTCTGTATATCCAACAACAGATGAATGGATAAAAGAAATGTGATATTTCTTTTATTATGATATTGTAATTTCATTATTTTACTTATATTTTATTATGATATTATACACAATGGAGTACTACTCTGCTATAAAAAGGATAAATTTGAGTCATTTGTAGGAAAGTGAATGTACCTTGAGACCATAATGTTGAGTGAAATAAATCAGACACACAAGCTTAAACATTACTTGATTTCTCTTATATGAGAAACCCAAAGTATAAATAAAAGAGTAAAATAGAAGGTAGATAATAAGAAACAATGAGTCACTACTTTTGCAAAAGGGAAGAGGATCAAAAGTTGGAGGATAGGGAAGGAGTTGAAAAAAGAATTAAGCTGTGTTATGTACATGATCCACTCCCTGTGATGAATGTAATCATCATGTACTGCAAACAGGTACTAATAGAAAGAAAAAACAAAAATGTCTTACTGGGCTGGGGATTTAGCTCAGTGGCACCGCACCTCCCTTGCAGGTGCAAGGTCCTGAGTTCGATCCCCAGTACCACACACAAAAAAGTCTTGCTGGTCATGGTGATGAATGTATATAATACAGGAACTCTGGGAGGCTGAGGCAGGAGGATTGGAAAGTTAAGCCCGGCCTGGGCAACTTAGTGATTTAGCAAAACCCTGTGTCAACATTTGTATCCATCAGTGTGTACTAGAGAAACATATATAATAGAAGATATACCAATATGTAAGAATTTACAGATGGGGCTGGGGATTTAGCTCAGTGGTGCCGCCGCCTTCCTTGCAAGTGCAGCATCCCAAGTTTGATCCCCAGTACCAAAAAAAAAAAAAAGAAAGAAAGAATTTACAGGTGGGCTTATGATGACCACCCTCAGAGTTGGGTGTGGAAGAGCACAAAAGGTCTATCTGTGCACTGGGGTTCTGAAGGATCCAGTAGAAGGCCTGGAGCTCTGAATAGTGTCCCATGTGAGTCCATATCAAGAGGCCGAGGGAAGGCTCAGGGGCTGCACTGGAAGCCAAGGGATGATGTCCAAGGTGAAGGTGAAAACTGGAGCTCCTCCGAAGAAACAGAAGCAGATCCACCCTTCTTCATTTTCCCTTTATACCACCCAGGCAACAACCCACCCTAGGGTGGGTCTTCCATACCCTAGGGTGTGGAATTGCTGAACCAATTTAGTTGAGCTTCTCTTACTCAAATTGACACAATCAATCAACCACCACAATCCAGCCCTTGTCACCTTGATAATCAGACACATTTCTTTTAACCAGTCTTCAGATACAAAGACGATCTCAAATTATATGAAACATGTTATAACTATCCTGTATACAAATGGAAATGCACTTATTTCCTCCCCAACATAGAAGGCAAGTTTTCTTTGGGTGATGCTTACTCTTAACAATTCATAACTTGAACATGATAACATACGCTTAACAATCTTTCAGAACCAGTATTAAGCCTATCAACATTATATTACATTAGAATCATCTTAGGAGAGAACTAGTACAATTATAATCCTCGTTTCTGTAGCTGATCATGGGGCTGTAGCTGGTATTTAGAACTACCTTTTTCTACTATCTATTCTGTATTCCCTTGACCTTCAGCAGCAACAAAAAAATAACTAAGACAGAATTTGGTACCAGAGAAGTGGGGTCATCCCTGTACCTGACCATGTAGCTTAGGAGCCTTTAGAACTGGCTTTGTGGGAAGGGGAAGAGTTAGGAAAGGTTTGGAGTTGTTAGCTAAAAGAGTAGAGCTGGAATACCTGAGGCTGTATTTGAAGGGAGATTCTGATCAGAGCTCAGAAGACCGGAAGGCTGACAAAAATGATGACAGTCAAGACCAGACTCAGGAGGTTTCTGCTGGGAAGAAGAACTGCATTGGCTGTTGGACTCCACACAATGCGTGCTATACCTTGGCAGAAACTTTGTCTGCATTTTGCTCATGTCCAGAGACTCTGCCTGAGACTGCAATTAAGGCCAGCAGCCTAATTAATCTTGCGGAAGAAATTTCAAGGCACTCTAATATTGAGGCAGTGGCATGGCTACTGTTGGGGGCTTTCAGCCAGTTTTATGTTGAGAATCAAGAGTAAAGAGCCCAGCAGAATGATTTAAAACGTTGTGAGTTTGGCCAGAAGGGAAGCTCCGGTAAAGTTGTGGACTGCAAAGATGGAACAGAGGAGAAATTGGTCACTGAAAAGACTAACAAGAAAAGCCAAGTGCTTCAGAAGACAACAGAAAAGATGGCCCAAGGACAACATGAGAACTAGCATAACTCCAGCATTTGCAGCCTCAGAGTTGCAAAATTAAGACTTTGCTTTGAGAAGAGAGCCCCAGAACCCCATGTTCCAGAATGGCGGTGCCCTACAGAGGTTGTTCCTCAGGATTTGGTTCATAGGAACTCGACCCCTACAGCCAAGAGAGAACAAAGCCTGGCTACTGCTCCAGCTGGCAGCAGACCTTGACATCATCCATGTGGTGCTGGTTTTGGGTGCATGAAGAATGCAAAAATTGTGGGGTCAGGAAGGCTTCCACCCAGATTTCAGAAGAAGGCCTGGGAGGCCAGGCAGTGTGCCCCTGAGAGGGCAGTGTGTGAAGGTGCAGTGGAGACCCCAGAAGTTTGGAGAAGCCAGGAACATGGATCATCTGAGGAAAACTGCACAGAGGGAGCATAACGGACCCAAGAGAGAAGCCATGGGAGCTACAACCAGTACCAGAGCCATAGGGACAGAGCCACCCAAACCCTTTATAGTTCACAATTTGCCAGATTGCTGGGAATACTGGAAGTGGACTCTGGGATTTAATGCTTTCCCTACTGGGTTTTGGGCTTGCTTTGTTCCCATTCCTTCATATCCCCCCGTTTGTACCTTTTGGAATGGTAAATGTCTATCTTGTGCCCTTGAAAGTTGGAAGTGTTTGACTTTCTTTTCCTTTGTACAGTGGCTTGCAGCTAAGAGATTGCCCCAAATCTCAGAGGAGACTTTGGATTGGACTTTTCAGCAATGCTGAAACTGTTAAGACTTCAGCAACTCTTAAAGATGGACTAAAGGCCTTTTGCATAAAGGGATGTACATGAGTCTTTGGGGGGCCAGGGGAATAATGTTAGTGCTGTGTCTAGATGTCCCCCACAGCATGCAGTCATAGGTGGGGGTTTTTCGGAGGTGGCTGGATCTAGAGTATGTGATGCTGGGATTGATTCATGGTGCAATATTAGAAACAAGGGTACTAAGATTAAGGGCGTGAGTGCTGCCCGCCCTGAGTAGCCTGGATGAGATATAAGGAAGAGAAAGAGCTGTGGTCGTCCCTTGCTTGCTTTCTACCTTCTCCCCACCATGAACTGTTTCTCCTCTGTGATGCCCTCTGCCATGCCACCCTGCCTTGGAGCCAGCTGACTATGAAGTGAAACCTCTACAAACTGTGAGCTAATTAGATCTTTCCTCCCTTAACTTTGGGTGTCAGATATTTTATCTCAGGAACCAGAAAAATAGCTACATTTTAATTAATTAATTAATTGGCTGAGGAAGTAGCTCAGTGCAAAAGCCCTGAGTTCAATCCCCTGTACTGAAAAAAAAGGGGCCTGCTGATGTAACATTAAAAAAAACCCAATACCCTCATTGCCATAGCGGACCTCCAGAACTGTTATGCTGCATGTACTACATGCCTCAGGGCCCACATCCCTGCGAGAGCCACAGCGGCCGTTCCAGCCCTGGCAGGGTCAGAGGCTCCAGTGAGTTTCAGCAGGCCCTCCCAGATGGGTCAGCCCCTGCCACTTCTGCCACATCCAGCCATGGGGATGGGAACCCGGGACCACTGGCCCCACCAGGCTGTGGCTGCAGGAGGGGCAAGGCCTCTTCTATGGCACTAATTTGCCACATGCTGTGTACGGCTGGCATGTAGTTGCAAGAGGCATATATCAATCACCCCACCAGTGAGATGCACCGTTTGTCCAGGCTAATTGTCAGCATTAAATCTTGCTTGGTCACAGTTTTAAAGCTTCATTTCAAATCTCTGTCTTTTAAGAAATCCATACTCCCTCCCACCGCAGGGATAGATTTGATGGGTTTAGCTGGACTATGCGTGTAGTGGCCCAGGGTGTAATTAGGTGTGGGCAGAGCAGATGTGTGGCAGGCAGGGAGCAGGCGGCCCCTCCTCTGAGCACAGACAGGTCCTGGTGGGGATGCCCAGGTCTTTGCTCCCCACAATGAGTCTCTGAACTAGGAGTTATTGCTCAGAGCCCCCGAGCACCCCCTTCCCCACTTATGGCACAAATCTCATCTGTGTGCTTAGAGGTGGGGAGAGAAAGCATCTGCAGAGGTGGGAAGGCACCAGAAAGCAGAGCCAGGAGCAGGAGCCAGCCGCTGGAGGGAGGCTGGGCCAGGGTTTCTCTGCTCGGGGTGGGGTCAGAGAACCCAGAGTGCACCTGGTCCACTGCCACCCTGGTGCCTGACCTCCTTGAAGGCCACTGGGGCCTGCAGCCTGCAGACACAGTCAGGAGCAGCTCAGGTGCAGACGACTGCTGGGAGATGCCTCCAAGGGTCCCCAGCCTCACCCTTTACTGTCCCAGGGAAAAGCAAGACCCAGAGAGGAGACAGAGCCTGTCCAAAACCTGCCCAGAGACACATTCATTTCCACAGTGGCCAGGCAAGTCACTTGGCCAGTGGATGCACTTGGAGATGAATTGCTAGTAACACACACATATCCATATGCACGGGTATTCATGCCTGTGCTCCCTCTAGGGGCTTGCACAGGTATGGAGGGGCGGGTGGAGACGCTGTGGATGGGCTCAGTGTGCCATGCCTGGGGACAGGCGAAGAGGTGCAAGAGGTGTCATCCGTGGTCCCTTCAGGGAGCCCGGACTTGGCAGGATCAAGCAGCGAAGGGGGTGCTGGTGGCTGGAAGTTGAGGTCAGATCAAAGAAGTGTCACTGTGGGATGGGGAGAAAATCCAGCAGAGGAAGGGGTGGTGCTGGTGGTGTGAGTTATGCCCAGGTCACTGTGGGAGTCAGTGAGCCTGTGACAAATGGCCCAGACGGTGTATGATGAAGGTCAGTGGTATCCAAAGACCCAGGAGCGGCAAGGTCAGAGCTAGCCTCAGGGGACGAGCCGGGGAAGGAAGCCCTGTCCTGACCTACCTGAGGAAGGTGTCATCTTTCTTCTATGCCAAGGGTCACATTTGGGGACGGTCTAACGACAGCCTCTGGGGACAGCCCCTCCCTGTCGTGTGTTTTGGGCTCTGCAATCACTTTGTCCTCCCTGTGATCTCCTTTCTAACAGCTGGGATCTGACAGGGTCTGGCTGAGGACACCCAGAATGATCTGTGCAGGTTCCTGGAGCTCAGAGTCATGGATGTGAGCTGGAGGGATGGCTGCCAAGTGCCCAGCATGAGGGACAGGGAGGTGGGAACGGGCCTTCCACATCTTTGACCAAGTGACTTCCCTGCTTCCGGGGAATGCAAACCAACAGCCACCCTCCTGTGGTCCATCCCAGCACACACCGGTGCCCCTCTGGGTGTTATCTGCAGACAGGCCTCTGGAGCCCACCGGGGGGCATCACAGCAAAGCACCATGCACCACGCACCGAGCAGTGGTGGCCAGGAGAGAAAAAGCGAGGTCCTGCAGGGTTAGGGTTAGGGTTAGGGTTAGGGTTAGGGGTTTGTTAGGCAGAATTTTAGAGGTGCATGCTCAGAATGGAGCCCAGGTTCCCAGGAAAGAGCAGGGCCTGTGGTCTGGAGCTGGGTACCCTGAGGCGGTTTTGGGAATCTGTGGAGTCCGTGAGTCTGTAGAGAGGTTGGCTTAATTTACAGGCAAAAGGGGCTGGGCAGTCCACAGGAAAGGCAGTGCCCATTCTATAGGAGAAAACACAACTTACAGGTAAAAAGCTTGGCTCCCAATTTACAGGCTTATTGTGTCTTTAAGACCCTTAGAATTATTTTTTTAGTGAGTTTCTTGGAAGAGAAAGAGGCTTGAATAACTTTTGCATCCCAAAGCGGCAGCTTGTCTTAAAAGTCGAATTTTGAAAACACGATTTGCCTGGTCTCCAGCCTGTCCTCCTTCACCTTGGCACGTGGGGCCCTCACCCGCAGTGTCCGCTGCCATTGCTGCTGTCTGTATCTTCTGAGGACCCTCTCACTGGATGTAGGGCCCACCCTAATCCTCACCGTAATGACATCGAGAGGCCCTTATTCCAAATAAGGACCGATTCTCAGGTTCCCAGTGGGCATGGATTTGGGGCACGCGATTGAACCCACTGGAGAAGGAAAGCAGAAGGAAGCAAGGAAACAGAGCCACGTCCCCGGGGGGAATGGGGCACCGGCTCCTCTCAGCTGACTGGGGAAAGCGGTGTCCAGGGAGCTGAGGGTAGATGAGCCCTTACCTCTCAGCCCTCCTCGGCCTCTCTCCTTGACCGGGGTGGGACAGGCTGGCATGTTTCGATTTCATTAAGTTATCAGGAATAAGCAGTACTTAATGATTACCCTGTCAGCCAGGTGATCTGGGATCTGTGCAGACAGCTGAGAACAAAAGACAGGAAGCAGCTCGGGAGACAGAAGCCTGGGTTGGTCTTGGGGGGACAGGGAGGGAGGATGGGGTTCTCCTTCCCCAGCACCTTTCCTTCCCCTCTGCTCTTTCCCTTTTCCTCCTGCCCCTTCTCTCCATGCCCTGGAAGGGGAAGCCTGGCTGCGATTTAATATGCAAAGGTGGAGAGGCTGGCACGGGAGGGAGGCATCGCTGCTGCCGCGGGGTGCAGTATTTCAAACAAAGAATGCACAACAAAGGGGCGGCCGGCTCGGGGATTTGTCAGAATTCAGCGGTGGGCGAGATTTATCTAAGCGAGCAGAGGGGCCTGTGACCTTGGGCTTGAGAGCTTTAAAGGGAACAGGCGGCTGTTGAAGACGGAACAGAGAGACACTTGTGATTATCATTATTTAATATAATGGCTTTAAACTGTTGGGAGGGGGATGGAGATGGCAGGAGAGAATTGTTTTTTATTCCAGGAGATGTAAGGAAGATGTAATGGAGGAGAAACCCAGTGGGGAGGAGGAGGGAGAGGCTGGAGAGATTTCTGATGTGCAGGGGAAGAGAGAGGCAGTCTGAGCTGCAGTAGATAAACAAGAGCGAACCTCTCTCTCTCCACCTCTCCCTGAGCTCCCCTTCAGTCCTGGGGCAGAAAGGTGGAACAGGAGACTGGCTGACAAGGAGAGAGGGGCCGCCTGTGCCAGAGAGGGCCAGGGACTTCAGGAGCACCCAGGGAAGGGGGACTGGGACCCGTCAAAGCCTGGGTGATGGGGAGGCAGCAGGGCTGGTGGATCCCAGGCTGGGGGTCCAGGGCTGCCTGGGGGGTGAGGAAAGAGCTTGTGGGGTCCTTACCCCAAGGCCCAGAGAAGGTGGGCTGTGCCTCCCCCTGCAGGTGCCAGGTCCCTGGAAGTGCCAGGGGGGAGGGAGGGCATGACAAGAGGTCATGGCCAGCTACAGCCCAGATCAGGCTGGCCCAAGATCCGCCCCATCTCCGTGCGAGGTGTTCCTGGCTTCCTGGAACCCAGTAGAGCAGATCATCCTGATAAAGTTGACTTCCCCTTCTTTCCCTTTGTAATTTTGTATTCGTTTTCTTAAAGAGCCTTTCTCCTATATCCTCTGAGTTTCAGGTCTCACTAAGCCAGGATCAACAAAGTATTTCAGGAAATAACTACGGTTGTCCCTGGAAGGTGCCTGCCTGTGGGGTTCACAGGCAGTGGGGCTCAGTGGAGCGTCAGTGTGTGTGTTGGGGGTGAGTAGCAGAAGCTGGTTCTGGCCTGGTGCGTGGACCCAAAGGCCCCACATCTCCCACCAGGGCGCTTACTCATCCAGGCCTATTCCCTGAGAAAGATCTTCCTGGCTGTGGCTGCTTGGACACAGGAGGCAGGAAGATGGAGGTGGGAGTCAGCCTGGAGGGAAGAGTCTGGAAGGAGAGGGGACCCTGAACACTGTTGTCCTTGCTCTGTGGCTGCTTTCCAGGCAGCAGGATAGGTGGCTGCTTCTTTCTCCTCTTTCTCCCCTTCCTTCCTGGAGGGAGGGGGATTTGTGTGGACACAACAACCAGCTGGATGCCAGCTTTTGGGAGGGGCGGGCACCTGGGCTAGCTGCTCTAGGGCACAAAGAGACATAGGCAAAATGGGGCCTCGGTGCACAAGGGACACCCAGAGATTTTTGTGGGGAGTCAGGGTACCTGGGCTAACTCGGCCACCTATGCCAGGGATGGCCCTGGGGCTCAGTCTTGTCATGGGGCCAACAGGAGCCCCCCTCTGGGAGACCGCAAGAACAGGAAGTGGTGCGCATGAGGGTCTCAGAGGCTGCACAGCCTCCCACCTGCTGCCTCCCCCACACTCTGCCTCTGAGTCAGCCCAAAAGCAGCCCCCTCTGCTCTCCTGAGAGGAAATACCGGGAACGAGAGCTTTACCCAGAGAGAGAAAACCTCCTCTGCTTTCTCCTGCATGGTGAATAACCTTCCTAGAGCCCAGCTTCAAAGCCAGGGAGCCCTTCGAGAGGCCACCGTGGGAGGTAGCGGGGAATCGGACCTGGTCAACTCGCAGTGTGGCCTAAAGTGAACACCTGCATCTGTGTCTCCATCGTGCTCACCCTCTAAGCCCTGCCAAGCCCCACCCCCACCCCCCGTGTGTTTCCAAAGCTATCGGTGAGGCCATGACCCAGAGACTATTTGGACTTTGAGCTGCCATCTGGCAGCTGTCTAGTTCTAGCACAGAAATGCTCTCCAAAAAGAAATTTCTCCCCAACCTGGTCACGAAATGTCCTGCCTCTGGGGAGAGCTGAGCCCAGCTGTAATTCTCTTACCAGAAAGTCCTTCTTCTCATCCAACCTAAACCTTCTTGCTGTAGCTTCCACTTATTTCATGCTCTGCTTTTCACAGTCTCTCACTTCTCTATTTAAGGGGCTCAGGTAGTCGAGAAGGGCCCTTGGCAAACTCTTCGTTCCATTTCTGGACCCTTTGCCCTTTCCTGCTCCAGGGGACCCCAGCCTGCTGAGGCTGCTACCAGGGATCCCAGGCGAAGCCCTCAGCAAGCTGTCACCAGTTTTGGCAGGATCCAGCTCTGGGGTCTTCTTGCCTTCACTCCACGTCGTTATCAAGGGATGATGCAGGTCTGAGAGCAGGAACCCTTTGGCTCTGGAAAAATTATGTGTGACACTTTACATATGGATCAAGTAATTAATGGATGCCCTGATTTCCTCCACCGTAACATAGAGAAGGTGCGGAGGGTGCTCTAATTCCAGATAATTAAAGAGCGATCGAGTTCTCTCGAGCTGCTTGGGAAGCGCAGGCTGCTGTCATTAACACCACTGAGCCCTCTCCATTCTCTGCACCTCACTGCAAACCACAGGCCTCCCAGCTCCCCGAGGCCACCGCTGCCACAATGCAATTGAAGTGGCCGCATCTGCTGCTTTGCTGCTTTCTGGGTATCTGTGAGTGTGCACGAGTGTGTATATGTGTGCATGTGTGTCTGTGCACACACATGAACATGCATGGGCATATGACTGCCCGTGCAAGTTTATGTGCATGTCTGTACACGTGTGTGTGTGTGTGTGTTGGGGGAGGACCCCAGACTGCACTTGCTGGAGCGGCCACATCTGATCTTAGAGACCTAAGTAACAAGGTCTGGAGCTCACCTGGCTGCCGCTGCCACCAGCAAAAAGTAAGCACATTGCAGAGCAGTTTCAAAGAGGGTGACATCTCCATGCCAGCTCCAAGAAGCCACCGTTTGTCCCCTGGTCATAGGAGACTCGGAGGACATCTATGGGGCCAACCTTCCCAGAGCTGAGGGTCTCTGGCTTTCAGAAGTGACAATAATCCGTGCACCCGAAGACAAAGACCAGCAGTCCCATTCCAAAGGGTCGTCTGTTCCTCTGAAGTCCTGGCTCACCAGGCTGCTGTTGCTTGTGGGACAAGGGCAGGGGGGGACAGGAATCCCACTGTGAGGGCAGAGCCTGAGTCCTCGGGGGCCCTTGCTGCCTCCCCGGGAGAAAGGAGCACCAGTTAATTGCGGCCGAAGGGTCTGACAGATCTCCCTGGCTCTGACAGTGCCTCTGTCACATTTCCTGATAGACATCAGCCTTTCGCTGTCAGAGGGGCCTCCCAGGGTCTCTACACTGCTCTGCTCACTCCTGGCTGGTGGCTATGACTCATGGCTATGACTGCAGAGGGCACAGTGGGCACTGGCTCCCACTGAAAGTGGGAAATAACACAGCCTGAGCCTCTTTCCAAGCGTGTGTGTCTAACTGCTCTCTTGACGTGGCCTCGTGATGGTGTCTCAGACTCAAGGTGGAAACACCGCCTCTTCTTTCCCTCCTTGCCTGCTCCCATCTCTGCCGCCAGCGGTTCCATCTTTTCATGGCCAAGAGCAAAACATCACAGTCACCCGAACCCCTCTCATCCTGATTGGTCAGGAGTCCTACGGGCTGCACCTTCAGAATCCTCCAGAATTCAATGTCAGGGGGTAAATGGAGAAACCCTAGCACTCTGCGCTGTGTGGTTAATAGCATTGTGCTGCTGTTAATTTCCTGGTTTAGACAAGTGGGCCGAGGCTACATAAGATGTTAGCATGGGGGAAACTGAGTGAATGATACATGGGAACTCTATGGAACATCTCTGTAAATGCAGTTATTTCAAAATAAAAAGTTTCATATATACATAGATATGTGTATTAGTTTGCCAAGGCTGCTGTAACAAAGTATCACAAACCAGTGACTTAAACAACAGAAACATACTGTCTCAAGTTCTGGAGGGCAGAAGTCCAAGGTCCAGGTCTGGGTGGGGTTAGCTCCTCCTGAGGCTGGGCCCCAGGGATCTCTCTGCTCAGCTTTCTGATGGCTTCCCTCTCCCCACATGACTTCCAAGTAACAGTCCCCCACAGACAGTGAGAGCACCCCACAGCGACAAAATGCTCACCCCTCTCTGCTGTCCCGTGTCACTGACACCATCTCACTTGTCTATGAGCACACCTAAGGTTGCATAAAATAGGAGATATGATAAATACAGTGAATATTTAAATTTTTTAAATGTACTGCAGTAAAAGACACATTGCCACGATGTCCTGAATCGATTCAAATCATTTGCCTTTCACGGTCATTTTGACTTTGGTGAAGAACCAGAAGTCACACAGTGCCAGACCCAGTAAATGCAGTGGATGAGGACAAGCCATCATGTTTTTATTTGGCAGAAATTGCTGTAGACATTTTTACACAATTCAGGATGTAGAGGCAGCCAAGAGAGCACATCTAAAGACACTGAGGAAAGAGGACTTCCAGAACTGCTTCAGAAAGTGGCAAGAAGGATGGGATAAGTGTGTTTAAAGTGAGGAGGAGTATTTTGAAGAGAAATTCATGGCAATGTGTCTTTTACTGTAAAATTTTTAAAAATTAAAAAAAAATTTAAACACACTTTTTTTTGAGCAGCCCTTCACGTAACATAGGCTACAGTTCCATTGTTGCTAGTATTAGTCTGGGCTGACTGTTAGCTTTCAGGTCAATTAAGAAAAAAAGAAACAAGAGTTTTCATCTGACTTTCACTAACTCCTTCACAGCGCGTCTCCTTATGTAGTTTCTGGCCTATATTATTTTCTTTCTTTCTAAAAAAAAAAAATCCCTTTTTAAAGTTTCTTGCAAGGTAGGTCTACTGGCAACAAATTCCCTCAATTTTCATTGGAGAAAGTCTTTACTCTCCTTTCACTTTTTTCCTACGTATTTATTTTATTGTGACAAAGTATATACGGGGTTAAAATGTACCATCTTCCCTGTTTTTCAGTATACGGTTCCGTGCTATAAAATACCTTCGCAGCAGCATTGTGCAGCCGCCACTGTCTGTATGGATGTGACTACTCGAGGATCCTCATTTAAGGGGAATCCGACAGGATTTGTCTTCGGGGGCCTGGCTCACTCTCTTGGCCAAATGTCCTCAAGGTTCCTCTGGTGGTGTGTGTGCCACCACTTCCTTCTCCTCAGGAGAGAGCACAAGGCTCGCTGTGTGTGTTTACATTGCAGTTTGCTCACCCGCTCTTCTGCCCCTGACACTTGGGTTGATTTCTTTCGCCTCTTAGCTCTTGTGATTAATGCTGCTGCGAACAGAGATGTGCACATTCTGCCTGCAATTATTTTGAGTCTATACCCAGAAGAAAAATTGCCAGAGCGTCTGCTGATTCTATTTTTAGTTTTCTGAGGAAACTCTGTCCAGTTTCCCACAGGGGCTGGATGACTTTGCATCCACCAAAGTGGTGCACCGGGCCCGCTCTTTCTGCTCTATGTCCTCACCCACACTTGCTGTGTTCCGGCTGGTTTGCTAGTCATCATCCTACCAGTGTGGACGGCTGCACAACTCCTTGAAGGTAGGGCACTCATTCTAGTTTTGACTCCTATTTTTCTCACGAACACAATTTAGCTGGGTTTATAATTCTACATTGCTGCTCCCCCCGCCCAACCTTGACACTATGTATTTTGCTTCATTCTTTTTTGCTTACATGGTTTCTAAGGAGAAACTGAATGTAATTCTTATCTTTTGTCCCCTATAGGTCAGGTGTTTTTATCTTCTGACTTCTTCCAGGATATTTTCTTTGCCTTTGATTTTCTGTGGTTTGAGAGCGACATGCCTTTATGGGGTAGGATAAAAAATGCAGTGAATGCTCCTGCTGAGTGTCATCCAACAAGAAGACAGGCTTGTAAAAGCATGACAGTGTCCTCACCCACCTTGGAACTTCTGGCTCTTCCCCGAGTCAAAACGAACATGCAAGGTGAAAGTTTTGAATCGATTCAGTACATCGAGACAGCCATGACAGCGTGAGTAAAGACACCAGGAAAGAGGGCTTCTGGAGCTGCTTTAGAAAGTGCCGAGAATGATGAGATAGTGTGTTCAAAGCAAGAAGTATTCTGAGGGAGATTAATGGCCATGTGCCTTTATTTACTGTAATAGACTTTTCAACCTTTACCACACTTTGTGATCATGCCTTTTTATCAGAACACCGGTCACATTGTGTTAGGATTCACCCTTGTCTTAGCCAACTATCTCTCCCATGACCCCATTACTATATAAGGTTACATTCTGAGGCACTGGGGGTTAGGTCTTCCGTATATGAACTTTGGGAAGCCTCACAGCTCAGTTCACAGACACATTCCTATATCATAAACATACATATCTCCAGAACCCCATCCCTCCAGAGCCTCCAACCTCCTCACGGAGGCTTCTCCTGGAATCCCGCCACCGGCCTTCCACAGCTGTAACCAGAGGGATTCTTTTAAACAAGGACTAAAGTGCACCTCTCCTGGGCCCCTCTCTCTCAGTAAAAGCCCTGGTGATCTAGAGAGAATCAAAGTCTACAGGAGGATGTGTGTAAGTTCTGCGCTAATACCACCCCTTTTCGTAAAAGCGAATTGAGCCTCGGTGCATTTTGCGCTCCTTGCTGGTCCTAGAGCGGGTCCCAGGGGCCACTGGGTGAAGGGAGGCCTCGGCCCCGCCCACCGTCGGACGGGTCACCTGACCGCCAGCCGCTCCCCACACTCCCCACCCCCACCCCCGACTTGTCTCTGTTGTGTCAGCAGCGGCTGCACCGAATGGAAGCAAAGAAGCTTCTCAGACTCCGAAGCCAAGAGTGGAGGAGGAGGCGTCAGGAGTGATTCTCCAGATGCTCCCAGCTGGACCTGGCATCAGCCGGACCTGCTGTCCTGCAGATGAGCACCGGGAGGCCCTCACAGTCACCACTGCGTCCAAGAGGCTGCTGCAGATACAAGCAGGGAGAGGCTCTCCGCTCCCTCCTGGACCAGGTGCCCAAGTGCAGGGCGGGCCAGGCGTCCTCTGGGAGAAGGCTCACCCCATAGTGTCAAATGCAAGCTTGCAGAGTGGTCTCAGCTAGGTAACAGAAAATTCTCGGAAGGAGAGGTTCCTTTGGGAAAAGGAGAGGTGTCGGTATAACTAGGTCTGTAAATGCAGATGGACTTTTTTGGTTTGTTTTTTGTTTTTTCATTTTCTGGAATGAAGAACAGCAATAACTGGCTAATCTGGGGGAAGGAGGTGAGAGGGTGGGACTGACCAGATGGCGGCTGCTGGTGCCTTTTTCTGTGGCTGCAACTGAAACATAGACTGGATGGTGTAGCAAGGATGGATGTTTACGTCCAAGGTTCTGGAGCTGGGAAGCCCTAGGACATAGCCACAAATACAGCCAGACCTGTAATCTCAGCACTCTAGGAGGCTGGGGCAGGAGGGTCTCAATTCAGGCCCAGCCTGGGCAACTTAGTGACTTAGCAAGACGCTATCTCAAATTTTTTAAAACATTTTTCTTTAAAGGGCTGGAAAAAATAAGTAAATAAAGAGCTGGTGATGTAGCTCAGTGCAAAGACCCCAAGTTCAATCCCCAGTAAAAAAAAAAAAAAAAAAAAAAAGCCACTAATGCCACTAGGGTCCTATTCTTGTGACCTAATCTAATCCTGAATCCTAATCTAATTCCATCTCTGAGTAACATGGACATAGGACTTGGAGACAAAGTATCCAACACACAGCTTTTGGGGACACGGCCAACCCAGCTGCAACTTCCCCTGGGATCCTCTTTGAGGACTCTTTCCGACTCCTATGTGGGAGACTTTTATTCCTATCTCACTTGCTGGTGGGGTTATTCGGCAGGCGGTACTTTTACCCCTCTTGCTTTCTTTCTCTATACCTCTTTGGAATAAAAAGCATTTTACAGGCAAACACATTGTTATTCAAGTTCCCAAGTGAATAAAATAGAAAATTAAACATACTTAAAAAGAATGGGAAAGGAAATGTCAAGGTTTTAAGATGCCTATCTCTGGTTAAGTTGATTATTAAAACATAAGTTTATTTTTTCTTTATATTTGCTTCTTCCTTGAGTTAAAACCAATGTCAGTAAGTTTAAAGGGAAAATAATATACCGTGACAAAGCCTGGACTGGTGACCACACCGTGGGGCGGGCTCCAACCCTGCGCTCCCCTCACCGGTCAGCCGTCCAGGCCACACCTGCTCTGTCTTTAGTTCCAAACCCCCGTGGATCTGAACACCTGACTCCTATACCCCTCCTTTTGGCAGTGATGGCGGTTAAAGCAACATGTCACTTTTTATGGCACGAGCAAATATAGATTCAAGGGAAAATCTGATCCATTTTGGTCCCTGGGGGAAAGATGCTGTAGACAGAGAGGAAAGCTGGATGAATGTGGTTGAGACCACAGATGTTATGAGCAAAGCCTATGGACTGCTGGCCCAGTCACAGTGATTTACAAGCTGTGTGTCTTTGGGCAAGTTAGTTGACCTTTCTGTGCTTTGTGTCCTCATGAGTAAAATGGGTATAACCAGAGTTCCTGAGAGATGCAGTGATTTGTGAGGCCTCTGTGAGGACCAAAGGGTGCATTTCCTAAGTCCCCACTGAAGGACGCACCTACAGTTATGACCAGGCAGCCAGAGCAGGCTGGGAGAAGCACCTGCATCTCATGTGCTTTGCACGATGAAGCCCAGGCCGGGCTGACTGCAGTGGATCCCAGGGACCAGGAGGGGAGCAGGGTGTCCTGTGGCTGCTGTCGCTTTGGGGTGAGGTCTTGGGGTGAGGGGGCTACAGAGCGCTGAGCAGGATTCCTCCAGCCTGGGGCTGGAGCCAAGGATGGCGTCCGGGGGCTGCACATAGGAGTCCGCACATCTCGGCGGGGTGGTTGCTTCGGTTTGGATTTAGGAGGATTGAGGCTCCAGGGTGAGTAACACTGAACAGAAGACAGGCCACCCCCTTTCTTCCTGCCAGCCCCCTCCCCTCAGTAGGGTGGCATCCAAAAGCCCTGGTGGGTTTCCCTCTCCTGCTCTCTGTAATGAATCCCTGCCATCCCTTAGCGACCCAGATCTGCTTCCCGTCAGCATCATTCTGCTTGTCCTGGAATTTTAAATATGTGGGATCCTTTAATATTAGTCTCTTCTCTCTATCTTCCTTCACTTAGCACAATGCTTTGCCGACTAACCTGTGCTGTGTGTCAGGAGTCGGTTCCTTTTCACTGACCGTTAGTACAGCATCACACAGACACAGCACACTGTGTTGTTTACTCATTGATCAATGAGTGGGTGGATCCTTGGGTCATTTCCAGTTTAGGGACTTTAGGAACGAAGCTGCTAATGAACCTTCTAAAAGTCTTCGTGGGGCTATGCTTTCATTTCTCTTGGCTGAGGATCTAGGGTTTCTGGGTTACAAATTGTAGTTGGACTTTACAAGAAATTGCAAATGTGCACCAGCAAGGCCACCTGCTTTGGGACTGTCGCCAGCTGTGGATGAACGTTCTGGTTCCCCTAAGTTCCCACCCGCACTAGGCCCAGCCAGCCTTCCTTGTGTGCCGCGTTCCAGGCCGAGTGCGATGGCGTCTTGGGGTGGTTTTTATTTGCAGTTCATTTGTACTGATGACAGCAAGCACATCTTCAGGTGCCCATTTGACATCTCTGTGTACTCTTTGGGGAAGTGTTTATCTACATGGTTCACACATTTGAAAAACTGAAGTCTTTTTTATCATGGAGCTGTATTCTGGATGCAGAACCTCGATCTGTTTGTGTATAAATGCAAATATTTTCTTTCAATCTGTGTATTGACTTTTCATTTTCTTAACAGTGTCTTTCGAACAGTGAAGTTTTCAATTTGATGAAAACGAGTTTGTCCATTTTTGTGGTTTCTGGGAAGTTTGTTTGTGCTCTCTAAAACGTCTTTCCCTATTTTTTGTGTTATTTTCTGAATATTTTGTTCTTTTAGATATTTAAGTCTGTGATCCATTCCAAGTTAATTTTTTATATGGGTTTTAAAGATTGAGGTTTTTATTTTTCCATGCAAATATTTAATTTTTTCAGCACTATTTATTGGAAAGGGTATCTTTTCTTCTGTTGAATCACTGATAACTTTACTAAGGATGAATTGAAGCCAGGCATGGTGAGGTACCCTTGTAATCCCAGGACTGAGGGAGGCTGAAGCAGGAGGATTACAGCATGAGTCCTGCCTGGGCAACTTAGCATGATCCTTCACTAAATAAATAAGTAAATGGCTGGGGATGTAGCTCTGTGGTGGAGTCTCCCTGCATTCAATCTTCAGTACTGCAAGAGAGAAAGAAAGAAGGAAAGAAAGAAAAAAAGAAAAAGAAAGAAAGAAAGGAGGGAGGGAGGGAGGAAGGAAGAAAGACAAAGAGCGCTATTGTGCACATATGTGTGGTTCTCGTGCTTCTCTTCCAGGACTCAACTTTGCTGAACTGAGCTACCCTTTCTCTCTCTCGCTCGCTCGCGCGCGCGCATGTGTGTGTGTGTGTGGTACTGGGGATAACCTCAGAGCTCACGCATGGTAGGCAAGGGCTCTGCCACTGAGCCACATCCCAGCCCTTCTGCACCTCCTATACAGCTAGCTTCATGTCTCTGTAGTAGCTCTGACCCCACAGGCCCAGGAATGGCAAGGGGTTCTGCTAACAGTCAACTGTGTCCACTCCAATAATACCTTTGGGGACAGAAAAGTGACCTGTGTAGGGAAGTTCTATTTGAGATCTATTTGAGCTGGACTTGGCCAGGACTCCCTTGATTATATGACTCCCTGTCTTGGTTAGCTTGGGCGGCTGTAATGAAACACCAAGACTGAGTGACTTAAACAACAAACCTTATTTCCCCCAGATCTGGAGGCTGGGAGACCAGGTCGAGGTGCCAGCAGATCTGGTCCTCTTCCTACTGAAGATGACTGTCTCTTTGTGTCCTCACATAGCACAGTGCAGGGAGACAGAGGAAGCAAGCTCTCTAGAGCATCTTTATACTCGGACACTAACCTCACTTTTGAGACTGCACTCCCTACACACGATGCCATCACACTGGGACCAGTACTCAACATAGGGATTTGAGTAGTACACAGACATTCAGTCTGTGGCACCCCGCATGCCATTACTCTGAGGGGCTATGATCATTTACTGCTGTTATTTTTATTATTGTTGGTTAACTCAATGGGCACTTTTGTGCCAGGCTCTGTGTGGGGAGTTGCCCTACATTATCCCTAATTCCTCGTGACTCTTTGGAATAGGTACTGTGAGAGTCTACATTTTGTACATGCTGTATGATCAAACTATACAGTGGATATTTAGACTTTAAAAACTTATTACAGTAAACAACGCATTGCCATTAATTCTTCTCAAAATACTCCCTCGAGCTTTGAACACAATTACCCCGTTGTTCTTGCCATGTTCTGAAGCAGCTCTGGAAGTCCTCTTTCATGAGTGTCTTTATGAGGTGTGATCAAAAATTCGGTGAATCCTCCTGCTGAGTGCCACCAAACAGAAAGCCAGGCTCCTAAAATCAGGGCAGTGTGTCTTTATCGAGCTTACTTACCTGAACAGGCACCATATGACTTCTGGCTCTTCCCCAAAGCCAAAATGGCCATGCAAAGTAAATGTATTGCATCAATTCAAGACATCAGGGGAGGCACAATAACGGCAACTAAAGAACTGCTTCAGGAAGTGGCAGGATCGATGGGATAAGTGTGTTCAAAGTGAGGGGTGGACTTTGAGAAGGATTAATGGCAATATGCCTTTTCCTGCAATACGTTTTTAAAATTTAAAGAACCACCATGATGTTCAATCACACCTCAACTGCAGAAATTGAGGCTGGTGGGAATAAACTTGGCCAAGGTCGAGGATCTGAGCCTGGGCTTCCTGGACATTCGGTTCTGTGCATTATAGCAATGCACACTTGTAGAGGGCAGAGTGGTGCAGAGAGGGTGAGGGATGGCAGACAGGGCCAGATGGGAACCCAAGTGGAGAGGGAAGGTCCTGGCCAGTGCCCTTGGGCCACCACAAAGGCAGGGGTTTGCCATAAGCAGAACCTGGCCTTATGCAGGGGTGCATCCTGTCCTTAACCCTTCACACTCTTTCCAGTACATTCCAAGCCTTCTTGCCTCAGGCCTCACATCCTGGTTCTCTTCTTCACTCAGCCTTGAGAGTCAGCACTGGGGCTCTGGCTGAGACCCTTCCCTCCTCTCCATGATAATTTAGAGCAGATCACACATTTCCTGTGTCCTCGCTCCACCTTTTCTGACCATACCAGACATTACTAATCAATCACAGCACCCTGGCTCTGGTTTCGATGCTATCTTGGGGCCATCTGGGTCAATGCCCAGTCTTGTTCAGCCAGTACCTTATGGTGCGTGTTCCTTGGTGATTGGGACATCCCTACAGAAGGGGCCCTGAGCACAGTGGTCATCTGGTCCACGCCAGTACCAAGGACAGGGCTCCATAGAATCTTCCAAGACCCAGTCCCACTTCTAGGCTGACCACGTCTGTCTGGTGGTCACCAACTTAGAGTTCCTTAAAACTTAGAAGTCTGTGAGCTAGCTTTAATATGTTAGAATGCCAAATAAAACTTTGCATTTCTGTCCTGAACCCCTATTTTGAACCTCAACTTGCCTGCTCCCTTTCCCATTCTCCTTGTCTTGCTCCATAGGCACCCATAGCATTGGTCATCTTCCAACACAGCATACAGAAGATGCTTATTTATAATGCTTTTTGTTTCTTCTGTCTTCCCTCTGCTGGAACACCAAATAGGGTGCTTTTTTTAGTTCACTGCACATCTCAGACACCTCCAACAGGGTCTGACACTTAGTAGGGACTTGGGAGTCTTTGATGTTGGGGGAATCCTCCCTACCTAAGTCACTCTCCAGTCTGGGCTTCTGCCTGGGCCCTGGATGCTACTAAGAAGCTCTGATTGGCAGGTCCATATGTCTTTCATTAATAGGAATGGGGAACACATTCACACTTACTGAACACATCCGGTTTTATTGACAACATCTCTCACAATGTGGAGCCCATGCCAAGGAGGTGGTAATGAAGAAGTCTTTCGCTAGGGACATGGACCTGAAGCCAGTGCTTCAGCCCCAGTCATTAACCTGGACCTTCTGCAAAACAAGCAAGAGAAAACTAAATGGTGCTAAGAATATGGAGTGCACATGTGTGGAGATCCCTCTTCCTTCAGCCCAGACAGGTGGCATAAGTCTGGGTACAAGGAAGCGCAGGAGATCAAAGACAGGACTCTGTTGTAACCAGGCCTGAGTTCACACCCCACTCTGCCCCCTCCTAGCCCCATGCCTTTGGGCAGACGACCACCACTTGGGCTCCGTGCCCTTCTGTTGGGAGAGAGGATCTGATGCAGCCCAGCCCTGGACCAGGCTCACAGAGGGTGCTCTGGAAGGCTAGTTTCTGTTCCCAGTTTGAAACACAGAATATGGGATGGGCCACTGGCCCCCTGAGTGTGTGACCAGCACCTCCACCCCACCCTGCACTGGCAGTGTCCCTGAGGGCTCGCTGAGAGTCTGCACTTTGCGAGTGTGAGATAGGCCACCTCTGTTTCCAACGAGGACACAGCAGCATGGCCCTGGAGAGTTCGTTTAGAGCCAGACTGTTCCAGCTTGTCAGGCTCCACTGCTGCCGCCACCATGGGCACACACGGCCCCAGCCGCTGGTCCTTTGCCAAGTAGGCAGCTCCTCAGCAGAAGGAGGCTTTGTGCTCCTGCCTCCAGAGACCGAACGGCCAGTGAGCCCCGTGGCTTGCTCTCCCCCTGATGAAGTACACAGCAACTCTGAGAGTCTGCACCCGGCATCTTCATCACTGGAGACCTCTCTAGGCGCCCTGAGAGGTGGCCTTGCTCTCCAACTCTGAGTCTGCCCCAAACCCCATTCATTTTGCTGTCACTGCCAGGACTCTGAATCCGTTGGTACCCTGGGTTGCTGGATGCCCTTTGGTGTTGGGGAGCCCTGATCACTCTTGGAGAGGGTTCCTGGGATACACAAGAAGCTGCACACAAATAGGGTGCGTTGGTGCATGCCTGTAATCCGAGCACTCTGGGAGGCTGAGGCAAGAGGATTGCAAGTTCAAGCCCAGCCTGGGCAACTTAGGGACTTGGTGAGACCCTGTTTCAAAACAAAAAATGGCTGGGGATGCAGCTCATTGGGAATGCTCTGGCTTCAATCCCCTGTGCTGCAAAAAAAGCAGAATGAAATGAAACAATACCTATATTGCCTAACTGGGGTCCAAGCCTTTGGGGGACACTTGAGATCCAAACTCTACCAGAGGCTCCCCCAGCCTGATAGGTCAGCCTAGACTCTGGGTGCCTCCTTCAGAGGCAGCCCCCTCATCGGGAGAGCATCCATCCAACAGCCCTTCCTGTTCTCACCAAATGGCCTGACAACCCCGGTTCCCGAGGGTTCCTGGGCCCTCATCCTCCTCTGGGTCACTGACACCACCATGGCGCCCCACCCGCTCAAGACCGCTCCTTGGCGTTGGCCACCCAATGGCCCTGGATGTGTCCCTGGTCCTCCTCCATCTGTCTGATTGAATGTCAGCGCAATCATCGTCTCTGTTTGATGAATCTAGGAGAGAACAAGGAGTCGGTGGGAGGGATACAGGGTTGGGCAGGGTTTCTCCAAGGTGGGTCGGAGATTTGAGCACATCAAATCTGGAAGAAGGGGGCTCTAGGGAGGAAGGAAGGATGGGGGTGCCTGGCAGGGACAGCAGCACAGGGTGGGGACACAGAAGTACGAAGATGCAGGGTGCTGCCCATTCCTGGCTCCCAGAGCCCCTTGGAGCAGAGTGTGCTGTAGGCCTCCATTGGCTAAGCAGGAGGAAGTCCCCTCTGACTCACACCAGCTCCCTTGTCCTCATCAGCAATGTCTTGCACCCTGACTGCCAGGTCACCCAGGCCTGTTGCAGCTGAGCACTGTTGTTGGCTCCTAGGCTCCCTGCTACTCCCTGCGTGTGTGCAGGAGGCATGGGGACTGCCCAGCTCCACTGGGCTCTGGATAATCAGTGCAAACACTGCAGACCAAGACCCTGGGGGGAAGGGGAGGACATTCTGTGAGCTGAGGGGACAGCAGTGGGCAGCCCAGGACCTAGGGGTGCCACTGAGGGGTCCGGGGTGGCAGTGAAGGATCTCAGGAGCTACTTTCTATGCAGGAGACTTTGAGCAGTGAGATGCCCCAGAGCCACACAGACGACTCATGCCCCTCCCACACCACTCTTTTGGGACAGTGTGCTCTGGGTCCTACAGGATGGATTCTCAAGGAGACAGGAAGTGGCTGGAAAAAGGGGCCATCCCAGGTCCCTTCAGAAAACAGGCGTCCTCATCTCTGTGGATGGTTTTCTGCCATCCATGCCAGGAAACACAGAGGGTGCTGCAGTGGTGACAGTGGCACTACCCAGGCCACTGCCATGGGAAGCTCAAGGGCTAAGGGGAGGAAGGGGAGGAGCTAAGTGCTGCGCTCGGAAAGCACCTCAGGTTAACGAAGCCCGAGAGTGGTGGAAAGGCTATAGTGGGAGGGGAGCTCATGAAACCAGGGAGTTCTTAGTCCATTTTCTGTAGCTACATTGAATCCCTCAGGCCAGGTGTTATAAAGAGCAGAATTTAGTGTTTCACAGCTCTGGAGGCCTGGGTGTCTGGGAACATGGTGCTGTCTGTGTCTGGTGAGGGCCCTCCTGCTTCATCGTGCCATGGCAAGGGGTGATACGTGGTGACAGCACAGGAGGGTGCACTGGGGTCTCTGTTTCCTTTCTTATAGAGCCACCAATGCCATCATGGGGGCCCACCCTCCAGACACCATTAACATATGACTGGGGATTACGTTTCCAGCACACAAGTTTTGGGGACACTTTCAAACCAGTCCGTGCCTAGGTCTCCACGAATGACTTCGTCCGGTTCCTGTCCAGCTCGAGTCCCCGGAGATGGTCCAGCTGGCTGAGGTCAGGATGCTGCCCCTGGGGGTCCTGGAGCAGGGGAGGGAGTGCTGCCTCTCATTCCTGTGCGACAGGAGGGATCCCTGGTGTCATGCCCCTAAGCATCACACCCCTTCCAGCAGGAGCTGCCCTCCTGACCAGACCATTTAGCGAGCACCAAGGAGAGGCTGATAGCAGAGCTGAGCCCTGAGAATAGGGAACATCGGAGCGGGAGCTCTGGGGCAGGCTCTTCCAGCCTTTCCCCGGCCTTCTGCAGACCCTGTGTCCTTATAAAACTCAGCGGCGGGTTAAATTCAGACAGTGGTCCCGAGGCTAAGGGCTGATCTCACGCTGTCCCTCGTGGGCTGCTAGCCAATGGCCACACCAGGAGAGCATTACCTCTTCTCTCCCCTGCT
Organism: Heterocephalus glaber; assembly: GCF_053883595.1. Taxonomy (NCBI): domain Eukaryota; kingdom Metazoa; phylum Chordata; class Mammalia; order Rodentia; family Bathyergidae; genus Heterocephalus; species Heterocephalus glaber. Next base: position 4,485,755 of record NW_028258173.1, on the reverse strand, counting down.
TCCACACCACAGAGCCTGTGAGCTCATTCGCTGTGCCTTTGATCAGCCCCGAATGGGAAACCCTAGGACAAAGGGGAAATCCCCCCGGATTATCCATTCCACAGTCAGTCCTTATTTCAATCAAGCCTCCATTTCATGTATTTCTTTTCTTGGGGCTGTGGATTTTCTTCTTAAAAATAAAGCCATTCAGTTGCCCCTTTGCATGGTCAGACACAAGGACGGAGGCCAAGGCCCCAAGGGGCTGGGACACAGGCTATTTCCGAGGCGAGAGAAGACCAGTCTGGCCCAGGCTCCCAGGACCCAGCTCAGGAGGGCTGACCTGCCCTGTCACCCCAAGTGGCTGTAAGCCAAATGTCTCCCAGCCAGGGGATGCTTTGCCCCGTGCAGCAGCCTTCCCTGCAAGCCGGGTCTCTCCTGCCCTACATCGTCTCCCAGCCCAGGTTCTGGCGCTAATGCTTGAGACCCAGCTGGAGCATAGGCAGCGTCTCTGGGCTTCCCACTGTGCCCTCGGAGCCCTTTCCTTCTCTGCATCAGGGTCTTCGCAAACTCCACGTCCTCCTCCTCCCACTGGACTCTAGACTGAAAGCTCCTTGAGTCATGCCCAGGACTCTCCCTGCTCTTTATCCCAGCCCGGGCTCCAATGGGTGCTGTGGTGGAGACGTTCCCTGCCATCACCCCTCCTGCCCTTCCCATTGTTATTGCTTGTGTTGATTTGCATGCCATTTGCTTGTGGTCTCCATAGCAACAACTACCAAATGGCCCTAGGATAACAGAGGGGCTGGGGTGGGCGGGTGGGGGAGCCTGATGAGGGGTTTTGATTTTAAAAAATGAAAACAGTGATTCAGTCCATACGCTTGACACAAGGAGGCAGCCCCTCCCCCACTGCCAGCCTCAAGCCTCGCAGGCTCCTCACCCAGGGCCAAGGGAGAAGGACAGGCTGCATCCTGAAAGCAGCAGAATAATGGAAAGGAGGGGGAAAAGAAGAGGCCAGTGAGGGAACAGGGCACGGAGGGCAGCAGGACCCGGTCAGAGCTCCAGCCCAAGCCTCTTTTCCATTGTCTACCTTTGTTCTCGCCTTGCCACTTCCTCCCACCCTCCCCAGCCTCCCTTCCACAGAAGGAACAGGAAAAGGAGAAGCATTACTTCATGTCTTGAGGCCTGGCTCCTGGGTCTACAATCCAGAGGAGCCTAATTGCTCCCATGTGTCCAGCACTGGCTGCAAGCACAGCCCTGGCTCAGCCTGGGGAGGTGGGGGCCCCAGGCTAGGCTCCTCCTGCCGACCTGAATCTGGGCCTGGGGGCTGGGCACCCGGGCCGGAAGTCTGCTCTCTGCTTCCCGTGTTGCACGTTTGAGCAGACTTGACTTCCCCACTGTATTTGCTTCAGAATAATTCTCTCAGCTGACAGCTTATGTGCATCTCGCAGCTCTTTGAGCTCAGGAGATCTGCCCAACAGGACTCCCTCCCCCTCCAAACACTGTCTGACTTGGTCCCCATGGCTGAGTGTGACTGGCTGAGTGTAGAGAGCTGGAGAAAGTGTCAGAAAAATCAGGAAACAGGAGAGACCAAAACACATTGCTGGGGGAGTGGGAATGAACCCACACGCTTGCCAGTCCCTTCAGAGGGAGAAACTGGGGCCCAGAGAGCTTAGGCAATTTTCTCGTGTGTGTGTACAACATGCTCACCCATCCATGTACATGAATGCATGAGTGCGCGCACGCACACACACACACACAGTGGGTCTCTGTCAGGGACAGACGTCACAATAGTACAGGTCCCACCTGGGGAAACCTCCCGAGTCACCTCCTGACCCTGTAAGAAAACACTTGCTGACCCCTGCTGTAGGGGTTCATCTCCAGAATGTCCTCAAGTTCATCTCTTCTCTTGGGGTCATGGGTCATCCAAGCACCATCTGTCAATCGCTGTTCGGGGAGAACCACTTTCTTAAGGGGCTCACTGACCTCCTGGAGCCAAGCACCAGGACATGTGGGCCTACAGAATGGGCACACAGCGCCTGCACCCCAGGGATTGTAACAAAATCAGTAAAGAAGTGGGCTGGCAGATAATCTGGGGGGACAAAGGTGGGGAGAGGCTGGCAGGACTCAGGGATGCTCGGATGAAAGGGACAGGTTGCTGGGTCTTAGGGGACCACCACCTGGTGGCAATGAGAGACGGAAGGCACAGGATTTGGAAAGACGCATTCCATTCTGGATGTGCAGAGTTTGGGGTGATGGTGGCGAATCCAGCTGGACATGAGCCCAATGTCAAGGTGCAGTGGAGGCCCCCAAGTTGGGCTGGAGGTGCAGAGGAGGGATCCTTAACATGTGGTCAGCGGTGGAGCTGCTGGTATCCCAGTGATAAAAGCCTTCAGCAGCATGATTGTCTCCTCTCAGAAGCAGCTCAAGCAGCTCACCTGTGCTGCTCGGGTAAGCACTTGGCCTTTCTGTACTGGGGTAGCCACTCTCTGTCCATTAAGCCGTGAGCCCCCGAGACCTGGCTGTGGTGGAGGCCTTTCCTCCTCCCCTGCAGCAGCTGAAAATAAAGCCAAGAGGGGCAACAACAGGCCTCAGACACGGGACAGAAGGTGTCACTGAAGAGCAACCTCAGAGAGGAAAAATAATGAGGTGAGTGCCCCAGCTCACACTGGGGGAGATCCCTAGCCATCGTCCCAGGTGGGACAACGAGGCAGCCACAACAGCATAACTAAAGACACTCACCAAAGAGGACTTCCAGAGCTGCTTCAGAAAGTGGCAAGAAGGATGGTATAAGTGCGTTCAAAGCTGCAGAGAGTATTTTGAGGGGGAGGTGGGGGTCAATGGCAATTTGTTTAATACTGTAATAAAAAATTTTTTAAATTTTGCAAAGTATTCACTGTATTGTTCAACTGCACTGCATATGTAGAAGTGAAACACAGGACAATAACATGAAAGCTAGGAGGGGAAAGGTGGAAGAAGACTACTTCATGGTTCATCAGCTGTTATGTAGGCATTGATAAAAAGGCGTATAATGTAAACTTTAGAGCAATGGTAGACAGTAATCCAACAAAGAAAATAAAACTGAATTATAAAAAAAAATGTTTAACATGGCAAAACAAGGCAGAAAAGAAGAGAAAAAGGAACAAAGGCTAGATGGCAAATACAGAACCAATAGCAAGATGGTGATTTAAACCCAACCAAGTAACATTAAATATAAATGGTCTAAACCCTCTTGTTAAAGGCAGAGACTGTCCTACCAGGAAAGGGAGAGAGGAATGATACAGGAAGTTGGGAAGAAGGGAATTTTATAAATTCAAAGCTGCTTTCTGCTGCTCACCCCATGCCATGGGCCCAGGGTTCATGACGATTCTTCTCATAACTGTCCCAGAACAGTGTCTATAGGGCCCCCCAAAGCAGGGCTTTGAAACAAAAACTTTAAAACCCAGATTGAAAGATAGGGTAGATGGACTCAGAGTTTCTAGAAGTCTGTTAATGAACCACAGGGCACACACTGTGCAGGGTTTGTGTTTGCTTCTTTTCCCAGAGCCAGGAACACTTTGCATGGATTTGGGCTTCAGTCTCAGCAATCAAAGTGGAAGGTTAGGATGATCATTTCATTTTTTTTTTTTTTTTTTTTTTTGGTACCGGGGATCAAACTCAGGTCCTTGGCTTTCGAGGCAGGCGGCGGAACCACTGAGCTAAATCCCAGGCCCAAGGATGATCATTTCTGTGAATGTTGGCCAGGGGCTGAGGCCCAGAGCTGCCCTGGTGGGCAGCATGTTCGGCACACACAGCTGTGTCCCACGCCCACAGGGTCCAGCAGGGCAGCCCCTGGCACTTGCGGCTCCCAAGCACTTGGAATGGGGCAGTGCAAGAAGGAAGTCAGTTTTTAATTTTATTTCACTTCAATTCATTGATGTTTACACAGCTGTGTGGGCCAGTGATTTCCCAGCAGCCAAGCAGCTCTGCCCAGGGCCTGGGTCTCCTTCCTCCTGGTGGTCCCTGCAGACAAGGGTGGGGCAGGTGTCCCATCTGTCGGACTGGCAGGTGCACCAGGGCCAAGTGATCTCCAAGCAGCTGGCTTTGCCCATCTCCCACCTCCTCCTCAGACATGGCACGTGGCATCTGACCCTTGGCATCTCCCACCGCTCTGCTTGCCAAGTCCCTCTCCCTGCCTCCCTCCTTCTCCAATTAACTCAGCGGCAGCAACTCTGTGTTCCTTTGCCAAGACCAGGATCTGGCATCCTGGCATGTGCTGGCCCCTGGAGTGCAGATGAACACCAGCACACAGCCAGGCACCACCCCCTCACTGCACGGCTGGGAGCCCCAGCCCCAGCCTCCGTCCCTGGGGAGGCAGACTGCTGGCTGGATGACAGGACAGGGCCTGGGCGCTGGGATTTGCATGCTAGTTAAGACACACTGAGTAATTGCTTGCTGGGTTCTGGCCCCTCCCAGGGGCTGAGGGATGTCTCCATCCCTGGAGCCCTGGCAGTCAGCCCAGGAGGCGGGGTTGAGCGGAAGGGGAGGAGAGAGGCTCTTGGCCCCTCCCACCCTGCTCCAGCCTCTCTTGGGCTCAGCTGCTCCCTGCAGAGAGAGGGTCTGAACAGGGAACATCTGCCATCCTCCCAGGAGTCAGCAGAGGCCTCCCACCTCCTCAGCTACACCGTGTAGATTCTAAGCCAAGCCCACCATTGCAACCTGAGATCCAGAGCAGAGCTCAAGAATCTGCATGGTTACCATGGCAGTCCCAGCACTGACCACCCTGAATCTCCTACCAAGGCTGCCTCAGCACATCCAAGCCCCAAGGTGCAGACACGACAGGAGGGCCCAGAAACAGAGAGGGACCCATTGTAGCAGCCAATTAGATGATGGCAAAGAGAAAACAGGCTCCTAAGTCCTCCTCATCTCACAGCTGGGACAAAGAGCCCTGAGGCAGAGGAGTGAGCTGGCCCTCTCCCACCCCAAATATCTGGGGAAGCAGGGCCCTGCCCGAGGAGGGGGATCTACCCCTCTGGGCCATGCTAGTATCGAACATTGTCTGCCCACCCAGCAGCAGTCTTGGCTCCTCAGCACCTGGCTCCCATAGGGATGATTAGGAAAAGCAGCTGACCTCAGTGCTGGCCAGTGGGCAGCTTCCTGGAGCCCCTGACCCTTCTGCAGCCCAGGCCCTGCTCTCCAGGATGCAGAGTGGGCTTGAGGAAGTATCTGGCCTGAGGCATGCTCTCCAATATCCATGAAAGGGAGAGAAGGAGGTGAGGAGGAACAAGAGAAGGAGAGAGAGAAGGGAGAGAGTGGGAAAAGAAGGGGGAAGGCAAAGGGGAGGGGCAGGGAAGGAGAAGACAGAGAGAGGGAGAGGGAGAGGGAGAAGGAGGGAGGGACAGAGGCAGAAAGGGGAGAGAGGCCAAGGAATCATTTATAAGTAGCTCCCAAGAAGCAGAAACAACAGTGGACCAGAAGCTAGAAGGCCCATTGCCCTCTCCTTCCCCAGCCTCTCTCCAGGCCTCGGGTTCCTGTCTGTGAAGTGAGGGGTAACCCAGAATTCCTGACATTCTACAATGCTAACCTAGCTTTCTCCCAGGCTGCTCACTGGAGCCAGGGCTGGTTCCTGGACCACCTGCCACCAGCCTCACACAGGTGAGCCTCATAGTGATGACAGGAAAGCATGTCAAGCTGAGTCTGAAGGCACCAGGGGCCCTGCAGTCTGCCATGCACCTGGTCATAAAATACATTGTCACCTGGGGAAGGATCATCACCAGTGAAATATTTGAGGAGATCAAAACAAGAGGTGCATTGATTGTTCACAGGGTCAGACACCTTCTGGGGAGCCTGTGTAATGTGGTTGTCTCAGTACCTCCCCTTGGACCTCTCGAAATTGGGAGATGTCAGTGGCTTTGGCGGGCTCCTCTCCCAATCACAGGCTGCTCTTTCCAGAGCCAGACCCTGGGAACCAAGGCTGACTTGGGTCCAGGAAGATTTCTACTCTGGGTTCAGAGTAAGTGGCCCTGAGAAAGGTCTGCTGGGTGGCTGCAGGAGGAGCTCTGCCCTTTTGTCAAGGTCATGACATATGCTAAAGTGGCCCATCAGGTTCCCTGATTGGACTGCCAACCCTAAAACTGAAGACGGAGTTTTAAAATATAGTGTATTAGTAGAAAATGTGAAGTATAGTACTGCCAACATATAGGGAGACCGTAACCACTGAAAATCAGTTTATTACTCACAGTTCCCAAGAGGCAAGGACATGCCATACCACACAGGGCCACATGGGGGCGCAGGGGAGAGGAAGAAGGAGCAGTGAGGCAGGCTCACCCTTGGCTGGTCTGAACAATTTCAGCAGTTCTGGGGCATGGCGCTGTCCCTAGCTGCCTGGTACCTGGGCCTGGGAGGTGAGGACAGGTGGACAGTGGCTGAGAGTGGGAGAACCTGATAAGAGGATCAGCTGACATGGTGACAGGTGCCTATAACCCAGCACTCTGAGAGGCTGAGACATGCGGATCACAAGTTTGAGGCAGCCTGGGCAACTTAGCAGTTTAGTGAGACCCTGTCTCAAAGTGAAACTGTCAAAAGGTTTGGGGATGTAGCTCAGGGCAAGACCTTGGGTTCAAGCCTCAGTAACACACACACACACACACACACACACACACACACACAGAGAGAATCAGGAGGCAGCTGTGGGCTATAGATTGGCTTATTTGTCTTTGAGAAGCAACTCCCAGGAAGTTGTTTACTATCTCTAGGAATGTTCTGCCCTGGAAAGACTCTCCAGTGTCAACAAAACTCCAGATGTCAAAGCATCAGATGGCAGAAAAAAGAAAAAGACTCAGCTAAATACAGAGCTGAAACAGGTGTCTGAGATTCACAGACAGTGGCAGTTGGGGCCTATGCAGCAGGGTGAACCCTTGAGCAGGGATTCCAACCTTTATGGGTTGCTACAGGTCCCTCTCAGGACTGTGACCAAGATAATAGCCACGAGCTGTCCCACACAGTAGTCACAAGCTACATGTGTCCGGCTCCTAAACCTGATTTACAGCTATGACTGAGGTGTACTGAACTTGTAATAACCACACTGGATTTTGAAGGCTTACATGAGTAAAACATTATCTCCTTAATAATTTTCCTATCGATTATATGTTGAAATGATAACACATTGGACATACTGGGTTAAATAAAATACATTATTACATTTAAGTTTGTTTCTTTTTACTGTGTGTGACCTCAGCGACTCCTGCTCTGTCTCTGTTGGAGAGCCCCACTGCCCATCTCCCACGAACGGTATTGAGGGTGATTCCAGAACCTTCGGGGCTTGGTCAGGAGCAGGAGTGGCCCAGGATGGCCCGGGAAGCCGAGTGTCTTGAGAAGGACCGAGCCCCAGCTGCAGGGGTCTGACGCTATGTGAGGAGTCTCGTGTCAGAGAATTGCAGCCACACAAGCTGGGCAGGAACAGAACCCTTTCATGAATGTGACAAGCTGGCCCTCCATCCTGCCCATCCCAAACCCTGCTGAGGACACCTCATGTTTGGTGCTTCTGCCAACAGAAGGCTGAACACGACACCCTTCCTGGCCTCTAGCCAGCTACATGGCCTTGGAAGAGCCAGCTCACCTCTCTGTGCCTCTGTTTCCCCATCTGTAAAATGTAGAGGCCACAGGCTACCACCTCTAAGGTAGCCTCAGGCTCTAAACCTGAGGTTGGTGTGCTGAACTGTTCCTGAAAGTGTGCTTGTGAATCTTAAAAATTATCTATACGATAGTGCCCTGGGCTTCCTCATTCTTAGAGTCGTAGTTCAAGAAAGAGATTGATTTTCATGGAAAACCAGAACCAAATAGAAGCACTGGGTCTCCTCGGTAGCCGAGGATGACAATCCAACTGCAGCGGATCTCAAAGCCCCCCAGTTCTCTAGGTGAGAGCTCATCCCTATAGAGGCAAAACACCTTGAAATTCTGACGTCATGAAGGGGCTCCTCCTACCGAGGGCCAGTATCTGCTCCCAGCACTCAGGTGAGCAGGCCCCAAGGAGCAGCTGAGTGGGACTCTGCAGGGTCTGCATGCGGCATCTGCAGAGCCAACCTGGTTTGAAAAGACTGTGTGAATTGTCCAAGAGAGAGCCGGCCTCTTCCCAGGGTGCTAAGTGTATTTCACTGGGTTCTGATCCCGTCAAGCCGTGACTGTGGCTGTTTAGGTACAGGAACCTCGGGGCACCTGTGCGATGCCACCACCCCGTCTCTCCAGCCCCTGCATCCTCTGGCTCCCCATGGCCTCATCTTCGCTGCCTGCCCTCATGGCAGACCTTGCTCTCGCTCTCCCCTGGGTCCCTCAGCCTGATGTTTCCACAGACCATGGCCTGCTCCCTGGTTCCTGCCTGTGGGTCCCCTTCCCTGCACACCCCAGCCCTGGAAGGGGCAGGGCCATCAGGGAAACAGAGCTGACTTCTTCCCTGCCAGCACGGAGATGAGCTATGGGTGCTTCCCAAGGGTACAGATGCTGTCGGGTGCCCACCGTGTGCACGCCAGGAACCTGCGTGCCTCCCAATTCACCAGCAAGAAGGGGACCTGAGGCTCTTAGAGGGCCCTGCTTGCCCTGGGTCACATCTTCTCCATCACAGTGTTAGTTCAAGGGTCCAGCAGTTCATGGCACGCACAGAACTGAGAGAACAGTTTGTCACAGTGAAGGACCCAGATGGCACTGGCCAGGGAGCAGCCCATGGAGGCCGAGTCCCAGAGAGACCAGCATGGCGCCTCCACTGTCCTCTCCAGCGGAGTCATGTGGGCAGCACTGACTGTCCTAGCAATCGTGTGCGACAGATGCACAGCATGGCACCAATAAGGAAGCCACCTGAGCCATGGTGTCCGGAGCTTTTCTAGGGTGGGTCAGGGAGACATGAATGTCCACCCACACAGCCACTTTAGTCTCCAGCCTGGCCAAAGGCTGAGCTGTTGCCACATGATGGCCCATGAGCCACACCATAGACCACTGGGGCTATCCAGAGACACTCTCACCAGGCAGGACATTCCTAGGCCTCAGAGGTGACCTCCAGGACATGAGGACAAGGCTATCCCTCACAGAAGCATCCCATGGTCCGCCTTGGAAGTCCTGCCATGTCAACTAGACCTCTAGGCACTCACTTGAGACCTGGTGATACATGCTTAGTGATTTGGAGACACAAGACCTGTTGGCTCTTACTTTTCTATGGACTAACTGGTTGTAAGTCTTTTAACTTCCCTTGTAAGATACGCAGATTCTCACCAACACAGCCAAAGCAGGAAGAAAATAAAAATGTTCCTGAGCAGCCAAAATTGGGATCATATAGTCTCTCTTTTATCTGCTAACTCAGTGTGAGGACAAATACTTTGGTTTTAAAACCCACCATGTACCGTATGTGTTACATTAGGGTTCAGAGTAGGTCTTCGCCACCATGGGCTCTGTGGTAACGTAACCAGGGTGGGGATGGGAAGATGGAGGCTCATTTCCTGGAACCCAAGGAAAGGATAGTGTGGTTTATCGATGAGAAGGCATGAAAACAAGCTGTGCATTTTGAAAGGTGATGGTAAACTTGCAGAAAGTGGAAACCTCCCAGGCCTGGAGGGCTCCCTAGCACAGACGCTGGTGGAGAGCACCCATGTCTCTTAGTTCTCGTGGGAACTTCTGGGCCTCTCCATCCACAGTCCATGATCCTGGACCAGGAACACAATGTTCACCGAGAACCCGAGCCTGCACTGCCCCCTCCAGGGGTAGGCAGATGAATGTGAACCTCATTTCTGGGCTATAGATGACCTTCAGACCTCAAGGAACCTGGTGGTGGAAGAAGACAGAACAAGAGTTAGGATTTACAAGGCCACAGAATGAGGAGGAAACTGGAAGTGGGTGCTGGGGCACAGCCCCCCCCCACATACACGGAGCCTCTGTCCCTCAGCAAGAAGGAGGGGCCCGTCTGCTTCCTCTTGGTCTCCTGTAGACACCAAAGCTGGGAGGAGCCAAATTGCCATCCAGTTTCATCTGAAACTGAGACTTTTCTTCCCTGAAGCAGGCTCCAAGATCTTAAGGGAGACCTAGGCCTAGACCATGAACAGGCCCTAACCAGAAAGACACAGTTCTGTCAGCCAGGACAGGCTGGGCCGGCCCGTGTTGCTGTGCCCGAGACAGCATGGAGGCCATCTTCCTCTGGGTCCAGCAGTGTCCCCGATTGCTCAACTCCCTGTGTCTCTGCCCTCACAGCTAAGCCAGCCGCCTCAGGAGGCCTCCCTCCCTTGCCCTGCATCTGCCCCAGCCCATCCTCCCTGGCCACCCTGGCCTCACATCTGGCCCTTGGTGCCTGCCTCTCCCTACTCTGCCAGTGCGGCAGCCCGACCCCTACCCACCCACACAGCGCCCCTCCCGTCCTTTGCCAGTCCTCTCCTTGGCAAATACCCATTTGCCTTCCCCTTCTGTTGTCAGCCCATTGGGAACATGGACCACTGTGGGAATCTGCCACGTGCCTGAAGCAGAAGAGGGGCGCCCCTGCATTTCACACACAACTTCAGGGCCTGGGACCTTTCTGAAGCCCAGCCAGCAAGCCTTGAAGGTTACAGACGCAGCTCAAGGCCAAGCCCCAGCATCTGCAGAGAGGTCTACAGGAGCATCTCCTCAGCCCACTTCCGCATCAGTGGCTGTGTGCCACACATTTCGGGGAGGGCGCCACTGTCACTGGTCAAGGTGACCCCCCTCCCACTCCCTCAGCGCTTGGCTTCTGCCTTACATTGGTGACCAAACCCTGGGCCACTCAAAGTTCCCCAGAGTATGCCTGTAGCTTAGCAATGTTTCAATACCCAGCAGAATTAGCACTCAATAAATGTTTTTTTGAATGTCTGAACAAATATACAGTGACAAAATAGCAAATCGGAACTGTACTGCAGGTGACTGTCGGAAGGGTATGCTGCATGTGCTCGGCCTGACCGGCCTCAGGAGGTGGCAGTCAGGAGAGTAACCTGAGCTCAGCTCCCCGTCTGGTCACCCCAGGTTGGCCACTTTGTACTTAGAACATTTCATTTTTCTCTTGCATGCTTTGTTCAGAAACGCCCTTTATTACTTTTACTTTTATTATGATTTTATCATTTTATTTAATAAGAAGTATGTAAGTAGTTTAATGTGACAATGTGGCTAGGGAAACCAGTATCCTTCTCACTTTGTGACTGTCATTATACTAAGGCCTTCGGAAGAAAGTACCACAGTTTTGCAAAGTGGTCGCAGACGCTTGACCGCATCCTGACCTCCCAGCTGCTATCTGCAGTAGTTGGGTTACTGCTCTTGTTGCCAATGTAGAGACAGGGCCCAGGAGCTCTGAAACTGGAGTGACTTGCCCAGGTCAGGTCCCTGCCACCTGATTGTCCTCTTCCAAAGTACTGTCCTCTACTTGGTTCCCAGCTCGCCCTCTGTGCCTTGTCCACAAACCCCTTTCTCTCTCCCTGTGCCTTCAGAACCTGCTGAGCCTCCTGCCCCCAAAGTCAGACCTCAGGAGAACTGATGGTGCCCAGGGTTTCCCAGTAACACCGTACTGGTGTTCAGAGGTGGCCTTGCTGGACACATTTATGCCATGAGAAGTGGCCACAGCCCAGTGGCTGTCCCTGGGCCCACGTCAAATCGCCCCAATCCCTTTCTCTTTACCACAGCTGGTCATAATCAGAACGTCGGCGCTGCTTTCCAAGAGCGCTGCCTTCTGGAGCACTGTGGAGCAAGAGCCTGGGGTCCTGTGGGGAGGGGGTCCTGCCACGGAGACCGAAGCCTGGGGCTGGCAGGCAGAGGCAGCAGTCGGGAGTGTAACCGGAGCTCATTTCCTCCCTGCTCAGCCTCCTTCAGCGCCTCCTTATAAATGCCAGTCAAACCCCGTGATTTTCATCTTTCATTATTCAGTGACGAGAAGGCAGATTAAAAATACATGCTGGCATTTTCCAGGTCAGATGGCTGAGCATCAGAGGCTGTCTATCAAGGGTCCTGCTCCCCCGGGAGCCTTTGGGGTGCACAACTCAGCCCCACTCCTAGCCCGAAGCCCCCTCTACCCCCCAGACCCTGCCTGGGGCTCTGGTTCCTGGAAGTTGTTTCTTGCTTTCCCTCGAGGTCTATGCTTTAAGGTTCCCTAAAGCCAGAGGGTTTGAGAATCAGCAAAGAAACCAGATCCCCCAGCACAGTGGCTTTCTGGTGAATCCGCTCCCACCCACGTGACTAGCTGGGACTCCTGGCCTGCTCAGTAGACTTCATCGATCCTCAGGTTGGACGGTTCCCAGCTCTCACTCACATCAAGGACATTTCTAGGGATCTCCTTCCATCTCTGCACAGGATCCCGTGCAGGGTGCTGCTTCAGGGGAGCCTGGGCCATGCTGGCTGAGTTCCCACGGTGGGCCTCCCCTCTGTCTCCCCGCTCAGGTCTCCCTGCCTGGCAGACAGGTCACTGCCTTTCTGAAGGGTCCAGGAGGTGGAACAAAGACCCCTTATGCACGAGGCAGGGGTGTCTGGAGACGGTGAGGGGTGTTGGAGGACAGGTTAGGGATGGTGTCTCTGTCCTCTGTCCAGCATGGGGTGGAAACCAGCTTGCACCCACTTGCGGGAGCCGGTTCTGCACATCTCTTTCCAACACAGCGTAGCGACGTTACCTTGGCAACCTGAAACTGGCCTTGGAAGGAGAATTTACACCACAGACATAGACCAGCAGCATGTTTTTTATGAGCTTTATTTCCGGAAAGCCAGCGGCTCAGCAGCCCCAGTGCACCACCTGTCTGAGTTGCCTTCCCTGCCCTGGGTCCACACGGCTGCCAGGCCCTTCCACATAGGCAGAAGCTAACAAAGCTAGGACTTTGGTGTTACCCTAGTTGATGGGAATGGGGGATCCTGAACAAGGCTAAACCAGAGCCTTCCACTCTGTGCAGAGAGATAGAGAGAGAGAGAGAGAGAGAGAGAGAGAGAGAGAGAGAGAGAGAGAGAGAGGAGAACCAAGAAGATTCGCCATCTCCTCCAGCCTCAGGCTCCGGTCCGGTCTCCCTTTCCTGCACAGGGCTGTCTCAAGCCAGGGCTTTGAAGCAGTGAGGTTGGGGGTGTCCGCCTACCCTGGCTCAGGGATAGAGAGGGGACCATGCGGCAGGCTGATAGGCCAAGCACATCCCAGAGGCAGACACTGGCCAGGCCCCCACCCTCAGCCAACTGTCCAGGCAGGTCACCCCACATCCGCACCTCAGGCTGCTCCAGAGCCAAACCGCAAACCTCAGGGCTCTCCCCAGTGTCTCCCCGACATCTGTGCCCCCAACCCGGAGTCTCGGGTGCCCCGGGAAAGAGCGGCCTCTGTTGAGAGTTCAGCGGCTTCCCCTAACCTGGACTTGGCCTATTCTTCCTGCTGCTACTGCTGAAACTGGCTCCAAGAAAACAACAGCACGGGGTGGGCCTTCCTCAAGGATGATGACCCCCGGATACTGAGAAAGTACCCACGGGAGGGCACCCAAAAGAGCCAGGCTTGGACCTCAGGGCCTCCCTGCACTGGCCCCACTGAGGCTAGGACCTCTCTGCCGGCCTCTCTGGCTCCCAACTGGGGACCAGGGGACTTGGCTGTGGCAAGGTCATGTAGAAACTGCACCAGAGCCCAAAGCTGGAGACCACAGCCCCAGAAAGACTGGGTAGTGCCTGCCTTTTCCCCTCTAGCCACATGGGCCCCAGAGAAGTACTTCGCTTGCCACTTCCAGGACAGGGCCTGAGGCTGCCTGTTTGAGAGACTGTCCCCGGCTCCTTCCAATTAAATGGAGGCTCTGTCATAGCTCCCAGAGGGAGCAGCCTGGCAAGGTCTCCAACCGCCCCCTCCTCTCAAATTAGAGGGGCTCTAAAGTCCAATTATAGCAGGGAACACGTGGCCTCTTTCAACTGGAGAATCTCGCTCTGCTCAAGGGATATTTGTGATTGCCTGCAGCCTCCCCCGAGCTAAAAATTATATGCTTTTCTCTCCTTGCTAAAGTATAACATCCTCGGATTTGTGCTGGGACCGGAGGGAGTCCCTGCCTCAAAAGCCCAGTGCCAACACTCTTTGCGAATCCGGAGCCAGTAATTGGTTTGGAAATACTGAGTGAACAGCTAAAAGGCTTCAGGAGGATTAATGTCAAGCACTGTGCCCCCACGATGACTCAGAGGGCTGTGGTGTGGGCAGAGGTGTCAAGGATACCGTGCATTTCTGCCTGTGGCTCAGTAACGGTGTTAGGATGCTAGGGCAGTGACGTGGCTTCCAGAGCCACAAGCCAGCCCAGGAGCCAAAGAACCACAGAGGCATCTTTCTAGCTGCACTCTGCTTGCCCTAGAGGCACTGGGACAGGCAGCTTGGACTCAGGCCTCGAAGCACCCAGCTCTGCCCATCCCCAGCCCCAAGGTCAGTGAGCAGTCTGTGCCTGCTGGAGGAAGGGACTGTCAGGTCACAGGTGAAGCCAAGTCCCTTCTCCTCTGCTTTTGAGCCCTAGGGCTCCAGGCAAATCACCAAACCATTCCAAGCCTCTGTTACTCATGTGTAAAATGGGAAGAATGATTCAGTGAGTCTTACGGACACAAGATGCAGAGGGAAAGTGTCAGAGTTGGGGCTGAGCATGCTTGGTTCATGAGTGACTGATAGTTATTATGATTCCCTCTTTCCCCCAAAATAAGACCTAGCTAGATGCCTATCCCAATCAGCGATCAGCCTCTCTTTGCCTTACAGAGCAGCCACCAAGCAAGAGAATAGTGATGGCATTTTAACCTCTAGCTTCCAAGGCTGATTGTTTTCAGGGTAGGTCTTACCTTAGGGGAAACACAGTGGTGCTTCTCTCTGTCCCAGGCATACTGCAGGTGTCAGTAAATGTTTGTTGGCTTCTGGGTGCCTTGGGGACTGGGCACTTAGCTAGTGACAGGGCCAGAGTCCAGGCAGTTCAGACAGCACTGCCCAGCTGGGTCACCAGACCTACAAAACCACCATGCTCATTGGACCCCTGACCTCAGGATGGAGCGACCTGGGTCCTGCCACCCCCTACCCACAACTCTGAGGCCAGGTTTCAGAGGAAATGGAGCAAAAGGGGCCCAGTTTTCAGTTGCACAGATGTCCCCAGAGGGTCAGTCTGCCAGTGCCAGGGAACAGAGGGAGGAACCAGGCTTCTTCCACATCGTCACTCTGGAAACAAGTCATGTGCCTTTAGGACCAAATTCAGATACCACCCTGCAAACCACCCCCATTCTCCCTCCCAACTGAAGTCATTTCTCTTTTATGGTTTGCAATTAAAATTTAGTAGAAAATTTAAAAGCATAAAATGATAGTAAGAAAAATCCTAGCACTCTAAATATGTGGAGACAGCTACAGAAAATTTGCTGTGCTCTCCTTTCCGCCCCTTTTCTGTGCACTGGTCTCCTGACACTAGAACTATCCAGTGTGTAGGAGAAGCCCACAGACCTGGGGTCACTGGAGAAACTGGGGACCTTTGCAAAGAGTCAGCCTCTTCAACTCTGAGATGCAGGCTGGAAAACTGTCTTCTTAAACTACCTCTCAAAGTTTCCCCAAACGAATCTTATATGTGATCCAGTTTGGGAAACACTGTACCATCTTATATCTTGCTTTTTAAACTTGACTTTAAACCATGGTTTTCAGACCATGGCTTTTAAGGTTCTCCTAGCGGCCATTTCTGTTCTTTTTCAACCCTATATAATGGGGGTTTTCCCCCCTGTGGATTTTTTTCCAATGGAATTATCTAAGATTATTTAGTACCCACACCAATGATTTCCAGCCTGACGCCTTCCCAAAAGCTAGAATCTGGAAATGAGCAAGCAAGCGGCACATTACTTACCCTTGTGCTGTGGCACATGCTGTCCAGGTGACAGAGGCAGAGTTGCTTTAGTGGTAACAATTGCTGGACCCTGTGTCAGCCTTCGGAGAGCTGGCTCATCTGCTACTGCTCCAGTAGCAGAGTGGTTTCCTGTCCACTGTCACCCCAGGTGGCCACTGATGCCCATTCCCCACCCAGGCTTCCCGTTCATTCGTATGGGAGTTGCAGTCCTAAAGCAGTTGCTTTTAATTTAGCACTCAGTACCTTGACCAAAACATGCTACAGAATTATAGCTCCCTCTGAGAATAGTCCATGAAGAAAATTTCTTGATGACACAGTTGTCACTTTTTTAAAGAAAAATCCTCATATGTCACATATAGAGAGAGAGTTGGCAGCAGCACAATAGTGGGAAAATTGCCACTTGTTGAATTATTTCAAGATTTTGGTTTCTGTGAATGCACTGGGCCAGGAGATTGCTGGTATGGCTGATAATCTTACGCATTGCAGTGTAAGATTGTTTTGGGCCATCTTGGGCTTCAATAGTCTCAGCTGGGAGGAAGCCCTGGTCAACCAGATCCCGAGCAGCCCCAGGACCCCCTGACAAGAGGAAGGCCCTGTCTCCCTGACTGGAGTGGGGTTGGTTGGGGAGGGTACCCAGCCTTGCACCCTTCCTCCCTGACCAACTGGGGGCCCGAGGTAAGGGCTGTAAGTTGGGAGCTATTTTCTGCTCTCTGCAATGGCCTCCAATGCAGAGCCGGGTCGGGGGACCCTTCCCTCTGCTAACAGGGTCCTCCCAGTAAGGCCAGTGCTTGACTTCTGCACTCCAGAAGGCTTGGCAACGTCACAAAGCAGCCTCTGAGAAACACAAACCATCATACTAGAGGCTTTTTTGATGCTTTGTTGCTGAGGGTGCAGGCGTCCCCTGGCCCCAGGCACCCCTGGGAGAGAAGCTGCCCGTGCTCCCTCACACCCAGCTATCCCCAGGCTCTGCCTCCCTCCCCTGCTGTGGTAGCATTTGCACTGCTCTGGTGTTCACAGCCCCAGCTCAGCAAGGCAGGGCAGAATAGTGGTTAGGGATATGCCCACAAGGTCTATACCTGAGCTATTTTATAAACTAGCTCCATGTGGCTATTTAGATTTGAATCCAAATTAGTGAATTGAAGATTTAGTATCTCTGTCTCAGTAGAGCAGAGCACCCCTCCTTTCTGCTATTAGAGGGACAGATGTGATCTCACAGGACCCTGATCTCAGACAGGGCTCCCTGGACTGTCATAAAACGAGACAAAACAAGGCCTCGTCATTTTCTCCTAAGTGCCACAAAGGCAAGGTCTTTGTGCCCCCTGCAAACGGCAAACACCCACCATCTTGGCCAAAAGGAGCGGCTGCCACTTCTCTCTCCACTGCATCCTTACCCTGGTTCTGGGCTGCCCTCCGGAAGTGGACTGAGATGCCCTGCCATCCCCTCTCTCTCTCTGACAGTGTCTAATCTGGGGGGAGCTCCTGGCCCTCAGTCCCCTCTCAAGCAGCCACAGACCACTTCCGAAACCAGATCCTTTTGACACCTTACACAGACTTCAGTGGGCTCCTGACTCCCACTGGGGTTCATTCTCCTTCATGGCAACCAGTAGCAGACCCAGCCAGTTCAACCCCAGCTACAAGCCCCTGGTCTTCGACACAAGTTGTATTTCGTTTTCTTTTTCGTAGTGTTGGAGATTAAACTCAGGGGTGCTCTACCACTGAACCATATTCCTTGCCCTTTTTATTTTTTATTTTGAGACTTGATCTTGCTAAGTCACCCAGGCTGGCTTCAAACTTGTGATCCTCCTGCCTCAGCCTCGTAAGTAGCTGGGATTACAAGCATACACCACCAGACCCCTCCACCAGCTACATTTCAAGTCCCCAGAAATTGCACGTGGCCAGGGGCTACCATATTGAACAGCACAGCTGTAGAACAATCCCTTCTCTGTAGAAAGTGCTGATTCCAGACCTTGGATCTGCAGGGAGCTGGCTGCAAGACAGTGGCACCTCCTGTAACCCATGAGAGATGGTTTTCTCTTCTGCAAAATGGTACAGATGGTAGCTGCTGTGGGAATTGAGATAACACACGCACCCGACATTCTGCCTGAGTGGTCATTTTGAAATATACTCACAACTTTTTGACACCCCTCCCTATGAGATGTGGAGTGGAATCTCCCCCTTCTTGAGTGTGGGCTGAATATATTGACTCACTTCTAATGAATGGACGTGGCAGATGGTGCCAGTTGCAAAATGAGGTCTTAAAGGGCAATGCTGCTTCCTTGCATTCTCCTCCTGGGTCTCGTGCTCAGGGGAAGCTCAAGGCCATGTCCAGAAGATGCTCAAGAAGCCACCTGGAAAGGTCCATGCAGCAAGAACCTGAGGCCCCCTGCCAACAGCAAGCCTAGAAGCAGATCATTTGGCCTCACTGGAGTCTGCAGATGCCAGGCTGGCAGCTTGATTGCTATCTCATGAATGACCTGCAGCCGAACACCCAGCTAAGCCGCTCTCAGATTCCTGGCCATCAGAACCAGCCTCAGAGTAAAAGTGTTCAAACATGCTGACTGCATTTTCCTGAGAATTTTTCTATAGAAATAATACCCCTGATAACAGGAATTCAAGTCAGAGTCCTATCATTCTGTAACTCAGGAGTTGACCCTACCTTCCTCGAGGACCTACACTTGGGGACAGCTCCTTGCCTGGAGTCATTGGTCAGCCGCAGTGTCAAGATACAACAGGGTCAGACATCTCACAAAATCTGTGTGAAAGGATAAATGTTCACCATAGACAATGTGTGTTATTTTAAGCCACTAAGCTTTGGGGTAACTTGTTATATGGCAGTAGCTAACTAATACACATAGCCTATGGTAAGTGTGTAGCTAATACTGGCCATTCTGGCCCACTGTCCGTCATATTGGCCTACTGAGAAAGAGTCCAGATCCTCCAGTACACACAGTGAGGTCTGCCTTGTCATCCTCATCACAAATGCAGAAATCGGCCTCTGGTCTTGGATGTCCATTGGTGAGTGTGGGCAGTGGGGCCACTCTGAAAAAAAGAGTCATTGTACTGCAAACAACAGTGAGTTGCGCTGAAGAGTTGGGGTCCAGCTGGGTGTCCAGGCCCTAGCACCGGGCTTCAGGTACTGCACAGCCAGTGTCCTCTCCGGCATGATTATGTGTCATCATGTGTCCCCACATTAGCCCTGGAGCCCGTGGGAGCCTGCAGAGGGGAGAGTGAGTGGCTAGAGGGCGGGAGAGAAGTCCAGGGCCCTCAGCTCTGGCCCTTCCTTTCCTCTGCCCTTCCAGAACACCTGAACCAACTCGGGCCTCAGCCCACCTAGGCGGCCTCTCCCTGATTCCAGGGGCACCACAGTATCCTGAGAAGGAGAGAGATTCAGAGGCTGCATGCTCTACCCCACAGAGGAGGCAGACATCCCCAGGCCTCTCCCTGCTAGAGCCCGAGAGAAGAAAGAGGCACCCAAAAAGCAAAAAGATACCATAAGACCAGCGTGGTGCATGCATTTCAGAACCGAACACGTGCAGGCCTGGTTCTCTCTCCAAATCCCACAGCCTGGAGGGGAAATCATCCTGCCAGCGAGTGCCCAACAAATTAACCTGAAACACCCCATCCCTGGCTTCCAGAACTCAGGTGGGCACATTAACCGGGTGTTGAACTCCATGCTCTGATGAAGAGGTAGGTGCTGCTGAATGCAGCCTAGAGCCCTCCCCTGAATGGTTCTGCTGACCTGGACCCCTTCTTCTCTGCGTAGGTGAAAGTCGGCCGTCTACATGGGGTTAACAATATATATTTATGAGATGCCGCCAGCTGCAGCAGTGTTTTCCCACGTGTTTGTTAATGAAGGGTGACCTGGGGTCAGGCCATTATGTAAATAACCACACTGGGGGTAGAGGTGAAGGCCCCATAATGAGCGGTCTCTTGAAGCTTTCAGAGGCGCTAATGAATATTGGGTCTTGTCATTTGCCCACTACTCAGCCCCCCCACCCCCATTTTACCATAGCAAGGGAGGGACAGAAAGAATGTGCTCCATCTGAGCTCAAACAGTCTGCTTCTCCCTTCATTTCCGCATGGCTGGAGCGAATTCAAATTCTCCCACCTCCTCCCTCCCAGCTCCACCATGCTTCGGTGTTAACCCAGCCCAGATCAAAGTGACAGGTGGGGACACTGGCTGCAGGACTCCTGGCTGCCACCTCCCAGGCCTTCCCTTGCTGCCACTGTCTGGCACAGAAACTGGTGCTTCCCCAGAAAATAAGGAAGAGAAAAGCTAGTCAAGGAGCGAGTGGCCTCGCAGAGCTCTGTGATGGAGCCGTGGCCACACAGCGGGGACAGAGGCTGGCAGGGAGAGCAGGTGGAGCCCAGGGCCCTGACCAGAAACTGAGCTGGGGGATGTTAGGGTCAGACACAAGCCTCACAGCAGCAGTGCTCTCCAAGGAGGGGCAGCAGTGTCTGGAGGACATGCACGCTGCCCCAGAGCCTCCCTGCAGGCTGGAGGGAGAAGAGCCTGCATTTCTCCAGCGTCTAGGCAAAGGCAGGCCTCTGTGGCCCCAGCTGCTCCATCCGATGGCAGGGGGCTGCCCCGCCCCTGCCTCCGGCTCGAATTGTCCGTGCAGAGCTCACCAAGGCTCCGAGGGGTGGAGTGCTGCTGGTGGGGTGTCTCCACACGTGAGCTCCTGGTCTCCCCAGACCTCCCTGGATAAAGAAAGGCTAAATATAAATAATGTGCCTGTGTTGCGCTCTGACGCTGCCTTTGACTAGACGGAGCACGTGGAAATGGTTGATTAAAGATAAATAAAATTAGGCTCCTCCAGCCCCTCCAAACAGGGAAGCAGGCCTCTCTCTCAGCCCCTGAGATAAAGCTGCCCATCCTCGGGGGGACTCGGGGAGCTGGCTGTGAGCTGCTATTATGGAGGCTGTAGATTCATAAGGGGTGATCAACATATACAGTGAATGTTTAAGTTGAAAAATGTATTACAGCAAAAGACACACTGCCAAGAATCCCCTGTCAAAATGCTGCCCCTTGTTTTGAACACTTATCCCATCATGCTCGCCGCTCTCTGAAGCAGTCCTGGAAGTGCTCTCTCGCAAGCATCTTTGCAAGGTGCGACCGAAAACACAATGAACCGCTGCTGCCAGGGGCCACCCACAGACAGGCAGGCCCGTGCAAACGTTAGTGTGTCCTCATCCACTTTATTCACTGGATCTGGCGCCCCGCGATTTCTGGCTCCTTCCTGAAATCAAAATGACCGTGAAAGGCAAGCATTTTGAACAGATTCTGGACACTGCAGCAGTCACAACCGCACAACTAAAGATAGTCACAAAAGAGGACATCCAGAACAGCTACAGAAGATGGCAAGGGTCGTAGGATGAGTGTGTTCAGAGCAAGGGCGAGTATTTTGAGGGGGGTGAGTGGCAATGTCTTTTACCGTAATAAATTTAATTTAAATATTCACCATAGTCTTTGATCACACTGAGTAGACCCAGGAAAGCTGGTGGCTGGGACAAGGTGGTGGGAAGCAGTGTGTTGGGAGTGGTCTCCAGGGGACCGAGAGGCAGGGACCCTGACGAGCACCACCCAACCTTCCTCTGTCCTTTCTTGAAAATGGTGACAAACACTAACCCTGAAACCTGAATATCTTCACAAGAGTCTATTTTCCCAAGCCCTGGGCAGGGTGGGAGGCAGATGGGGTAAACCTCAGCTTTGCAAGCTGGCCTCAAAGCTAGGGGTTCTGGACTGCTGCAAAGCTCTTCAAGAGGGGCCAGACTCACCGACAGGGTAGACACCCAAAGGAAGCAGCTTGGTTCCTGTGTGGCATAACGTGACGATGCAGTGATGCTCCAGACACCACAGTGTCTTTGAGGAGGGATAGAAAGGTTCTGGAACCAGAGAGAAGTGGTTGTCACAATACTGTGAATGTCCTAAGTGCCACTGAATTGTCAATTCTGCCTTTTCATTCAGTACTGAGGATTGAACCCAAGGCCTTTGCATTGAGCTGCATCCCCAGGCCTTTTTTAATTTTAATTTTATTTTTCATTTTGAGACAAGACCTCCCTAAGTTACTGAGTTGCTCAGGCTGGACCGGAATTTACAATCCTCCCTCCTCAGTCTCTGGAGAAGTTGGATTGCACGTGTGCACCACCCTGCCCAGCATGAATTGTGCACTTTTAAATGATTAATTTTTGCTCTGTGAATTTCACCTCCATATAAGAAAGGGGAGGTTGGATGAAGCAGTTCCTTGAGCCCATTCCAGATGTGATAGTCCATGAGTTCTCATCGCGGGGGATCCAGCCTTACTGCCCTCCCTCCACCAGACTGCTGGAGAGGCCTGAGCATCCTTGTGGCACCCAGCGAGGAGAAGGGACTCGGTGGCACACTTCAGGGTCAGAGACTAAGGGTAAAGGCCACCCAGAAGGGTGCAGTCCCAGGCCTTGGAAGGGGTAGGCAGCAATGACAGCGTTGGTAATGGCAGCCTGAAGAGTGGGCTGAGACTTGCAGACTCAGGAGCAGAGGGAGCCCTGGGTCAAGGCTGGGGAGTCAAGGGATGGGTGCTCCCTTGGGGGATGGGAGGCCATTAGGGTCAAGGGACCTGGGCCCAAGCAGGGGTGGGGAGCTAAGGTAGAGGCCAGAGCAGACTCCAGCCTGGCCAGAGCCGATGGGAGACAATGACAGCCATCCAGCCTGTAGAGTCTGCACACCCCAAAGAGCCCTCATCACACCTCCGGGCTCCGTGGAAAAGCATGACATTTTCCTTAAAACCTGAAGCCCCATCCCTCAGTATCCCTAATTCCTCCCCACGACCCCTTAGTGTATTAAGACAGGCTTCCTGGATCCGCATTTACACAGCACTCTGTGTCCAAAGACATTTCATGGGGAGCTCCTGGTAATTTTCTGCTGCCACTCAGACTTTCAGAGGTGAAGATGTGTTCTTACCAAGCCTCAATTTCCCATTAAAACTGCTCAATAAATATGCAGGCAGGCACTGCTCCAGGTGGGGGTGTAGGGGCTTCTAGGGCCATCTTTGGACCAGGGAAGTGAGGCCACAGAGTCCTGTGTAGGGCTGAACCCTGATGGGCCAGATGTCCCTGATGGGACTCAGCAGAGTCCCCTGGTTCTCAAACTCCCTTCCAGGAACTCATGCTGGGGGTGGCGGTGGGGTGGGATGAGAGATGAGGGTGCTGGAGGAGCCATGGGCAGGAGGGTGCCCTCTCCCCTGCTGCTATCTGAGAAGCTGTGTAGCTACTCCATGTGGTGAGCTTTCAATCCAGATTCCACTGGGGAAAAGGCTTCACTGCAGGTAAACAAGCACAGTAATACAGCCCGCAATCAATTCTTGTAAGTAAAGATTTTCTGGAACATGGCCATGCCCACTCGTGTACAGATTGTCCTTTGCTACTTCCCGTATGCAGTGGCAGAGGTAAGAACCTGCCATACAGACTTCCCGCCTGGCAAAACCTGGGATATTTATCTGACTCTTTACAGAAAAAGTTTGCTGACCCCTGAAGTGGTCAAATCCTCGCCTTTTATAGATGAACAAACTGAGGCCAGAGGCAGAGTGAAGGTCACAAGTTAAGACAACAGGGGTGGGAGCAGGGAACTGGGAGCAAATCTCCGGTCCAGGGGATTCTTGTGCCTAGAGTATCTCGAGTCTCTCTCTACCTCACCCCCACAGTTCACCTCCCAGGAGCCACAGACCAGAAGAGCCAGTTAGAGAGGGACAGAGGACTCAGGGCACAGCCAGTGTCTCCCTCTCCCTGCAGCTCCTTCACTCTGGCTCACTGCCTCCACTTTGGCGACCACAGATGACAAGAGTCATCCCCACAGATCTGAGGGAAGGTGTCTTAGTTTTTCCCATTGCTGAGACAAAATACCCCATGCCCAAAGTTAAAGGAGGAAAGGGTTATTTAGCTTACAGTTTGTAGAGGCTTCAGTCCATAATCAGCTGGCTCTAAGGCAGGAAGGCATGGCAATGGGGCATCACAGAGGAGAAACACTCCATGGCAGGCCAAAGGCACAAAAAGCAGCAAGCAGTAAGCCACAAGCAGCAATGACAAGCAGCGCCCCTCTTTCTGTCCCTTATGTCCTATCTAGGGTACCAACCTTAGGGCAGGGACAACCCAGGGTGGGGTAGACTTAATCTTAGCATCAAACCATGAATCAATCCCAGCATCACATCTTTGATCCCAGTGTCATGCACCCTAGACCCAGCCATCTCCAAAAAGCCCACCTATGACCCCATGAGGCTTTGGGGGGACATCTAGACACAAGCCATAACAGAAGGGCAGAAAAGGAAGGGGGGACAGAACAGGCAAGGACAGTGTGTGAGCATCACCTGGCCATTACCCCTGCCTCCCTCCTCCACCTTCTCCATCTCCATCTTCCTCTGTCCTCCTCTGCACAGGGCCCCATAGCTAACAGGCAGACCATAGATTTGCTGATAGAAGGCAGACCTTTGGAGAAGGAAAACCACAGTGGCTGCAAGGCACCCATGTAGCCCAATGACCCTCCTGGACTTAGTGGAATAGAGGCATCATGAATACCAGCAGGGCAGGATGAGCCTATGCAGGAACTATGAGAATCTGCTGGGGTTTGGGCCCTGATGGGAGGTGCCTAGAGTCCACCCCAGTGGGGGGCAAAGAGCCCCACTTTGGGAACAGACAAGGTTCACGATGCATTCCAAAGGGCTACATGGAACCTAAAACCTAGACTTTCTCTGCACCTGGCCTAGACAACAATGTCCCGGTGAGGCACAATGCAGTTGGGAAAATGTCCCTGGGCTTGAGGACAAACAGGGACCTGTGGTTTGAGACTGGTTTCTAAACATCCATAGGCAACATTCACAAAGTGTTGCAAAGCCTGGAAGGCATGGGAATTGAGCTAGAAGGGATGGAATATTTGCTCCAGTTCAGGGACATCTCTAAAGCCAGGTTCCGTGCTGCACCCCTGTAATCCTAGCACTCTGGGAGGCTGAGGCAGGAGGATCATAAATTCCAGCCCAGTCTGGGCAACTTAGCTACATCCTGTTTCAAAATAAAAAATATCTACTCATTAAAATCGTTGCATGGCTTTTTTATAACCTGCCCTGGGAAAGCCCATCTTCCCACGGTCCATCCACTGCTGATGTCTGAGTCCTTCCATTGCTGTCCCCAGGGACATTTTCTGCACCAAACACAAAACATGCCAAGCCTTTTCCCTGTTATACCTAGGGGAGCAGAAAGGGTGACTCCCTAACTTCCATTTGTTTCTTTGCTCAGTCTACATGGGCCTTGGGAGAGGGTCCCTGCCTCTCTCTTGTTATTCCCTCCTCTAGAAGTGCTTTCCTTCGCTCTTGCTGCAGATTAGCTGTGACACTAGAAGGATGGGCCCAAAAAAGCAATCTCTCTGGGGACAAGGACAACTGTGTCACCCAGCGTTTTACCCAGCACAGCTGCGACACAGGACCAACACCTGGTGGACACGAGTGGCATGCCCATGTGCTTGGGCGGGTGGGCAGATAGATGGGTGGGAGGGTGAGGGTAGCATTCAAGAAAGCTAATCCCTAGCTTTCAAAGCCTAGTTCCAGCCCAAGGAGCCCCGGGAACCCTTGGGGACCTCTCCCTTCTGGGTGCTTCTGCCTCTGCACGTGGTTTCCACACTGGCCCTGAAGACGGTGGAAATTGACTTGACAACAGCCCACGGGGGCTCCTCTCTGCAGGCTGCAGCTTTCAAAATCATTCTCCCATCATCAGTGGCTACAAATAAACCACTAACGATGCCTGGCAACCTCTGAGGATCAAAGGCGACCGAGAAAAGCAAAATCAAATTACCCTGGATGGCGGCCGCCCCTGGAAGGTCCTAAGAGCAGAGAAACAGGCCTGCATCAGCCCTCCTGGGCCAGCAGCCGCCTAGGGGGAGAGCAGATCCGGCAAACAGCCCAGCAAGGGAGGAGAGGCAGCCCACAGCAGCTTGGGATGGGCTATAACGTGCTTTTTAACTTTAAGATTTGGATGCTAACATTTAAAAAGCATAAGCTTTCACATAAAACTGAATGTCTGGCTCCTCTCAAGAGACTAGTGCCCTGCAGGCTGCTGGGCCTGGGGTCAGAAATCCCCAGAGCCACACAGTCGCAGTCCCTCAGGACTGAGGTGTCTCCAGTAGACCAGCCCACTCCTGTGCTTGCCTGGCCCCTGGAGGTGGGTGAATGTGGGACGTTTCTGCTCTAAGAGGCTCCTGTCTCACTCAAAATGTTCCCACATGTCCAGGGTGAGGACCCTTCCTTGCCTTCCATACAACACGATCACCTGTCTTCTTTTTTGTCTTTCTCTGAACTCCATAATCTCTCTGACTCATCTCTCTAAAGAGAGGTCTGGGGCTCGTCTTGGCCAGTCCTCTGCTCCCCTGATTCTGAACTGCGAGTTGCCTGGGGCCTGAGCTGGGCCTCTCTCTAAAGAACAAAAAGAAACCCAACAAGGCCCTCACCAAGTCCCCTTCTGCTCTGCCATCCCTTGAGCTGAGTATTAGTGAGTGTCTCCAGAGAAACAGCCAATGGGATGGAGAGATGGAGAGGTGGGGGTGTCTGCGGGAATTGGCTCATGTGGTCATGGAGGCCCAGAAGCCTCACAACGTGCTGCCTGCCAGCCTAGAACTGGCGAAGCCCGCACTGAGACGCATTCTCAGCCTGAAGCTCTGAGGACCAGGATCTCCAATGTCAGAGGGCCAGAGAAGACAGGTGGCCCAGCTCAAGCTCAGAGAGGAACCGGGCCATCCTAACTTTTCATCTCATCTGGGCCTCGATATCCTGGATGCTGCCGGCTCCGAGCACATTAGTGAAGATGGATCATCCTTCCTCAGTTTTCCTATCTGATGCTAATCCCTTCTGGAAACATCCTCCTGTACATCCACAACATCGCATTGTCCTGGGAATCTGGCACCCTTGGCCCAGTCAGTTTGGGCCCGAGAGTTAGGCCTCACAGGCTGCCCTGCCTGCGGCTGAGACCCACCAGCCTTGGGCTCTGCTGTGGGAAGACCGGCCCTGGGAAGCGCAGGCAGCCAAGAGGGAGGAAGTGAGGAACAGCACCTGTTTGCTCTGGGATAACACTGCAGGCTCCGTTTGGAGGGAGGGGCTGAGAGGGCTGTTTGTTCTGGGAATGGTTAATCCCTGTTCAAATTTACATCCTGAATCTTTAATGCAACTGTGTCCACAAGGAGGTGGCAGAGTCTCTGCACAGCTGGGTCTGACTGCAGAGAACCTGACTCTGGCTCAATGACTCCTTCGGGACCTAGGAGCACCCAGGACCCCGCTTCCAGGAGGGCTGGCTCAGGGAGAGAGCCAGGTGAAAGTTCCACAGGCCCAGCAGAATTCGTGACTGGCCACGCTGGCCAGGGTCCATGTAGCATTTGTTCTGCAAGAAATCACACTATATAGGTCTGTGTGGGACCCTTGTTTCACTCAGTTTTCAAGTATTTATTTTTAAAAATAAGTTCTGGAACCAGACAAGGGGGTGCAGGCCTATAACTTCAGCACTCTTGGAGACTGAAGCAGGAGGATGGCAAGTTTGAGACCAGCCTGGGCAACTTAGCAGTTTAGTGAGACCCTGTCTCAAAATAAAAAAATAAATAGTGTGAAGGCCCTGGGTTCGATTCCCAGCCAGAGGACACTGTGGAGCAAGCAGCCCAGGTAGCCCCTCAGTGTGGGCACCATGCTCTTCTCTAATCAGGGGGAACACACCTGCCCAGGGGGCCTGGCATGCACTGGTAAAGGTAACCTTCCTAGGAAAGCCTGGACTGGTAGCGTTTGCCAGTTCCCATGGTGTACACGTCCCCAGCATGGCTGGTTTCACTGTAAGGTCAGCAGGGGAGTGTGCAGGATGCCCGAGCACCACCCGCCACACCAGTCTGTCCACTTCGGTGGGCTTTATTCTCTCTTCAGCTGAGCTACAGGCTGAAGAGACAGAAAGCTTGGGAGGAAAAGCAGGGGTTTTCACCAGAGACATAAGAAACAAGCAGCACAAACCTTTATCGCTGGTGAGAGGTGAGAAGATCAGCTTGAGGCCATCTGCAAAGACAAGACTCTCCGAGGCTCCAAACAGCCACAGCGGCAGGCAGAGCCATCAGGGCTGTCCCAGAGCCTGGACCTAGGAGCGGACGGTGTAGGGATTCAGTCATGAGCAGGAGCCAAAGCTGGTGGCTGCCCAGAGGAAAGGTGGAGCACAATTGCCCCATCTGTGAAAAGGAGAGCTATTTGTTAGAATGAAAGGAGCCAGTGCCTTCACGGTGTTTGGTTCAGTGCTGGCACCCAGTATTCACTCACCCAGAGGCAAGGGGCACACAGCGGGAGGAACAGTCTGGGAGCAACTAGAAGGCAAGTGAGACCTGTCCGTAAGTGCTGCACTGCCAGCCAGGGAGCCAAGGCAGAGAGCAGAAGCCCTGGGTGTCCTCTCGGGGCTGCAGGCCACCTACAGCAGGAAGGGCAGGGAGGGCTCTGGGGTCGGCGAGGAGGTGACAGTAAGGACTGGGCTTGGAGGACAGGACACACAGCAGGCTGGGGAAGGAAGAGGATCTAGAAGAACCCAACAGCCAAAGCAAAATCTGGTGGGGTGGGGAGCATCCCATGGGGTGCTGGGGGATCACCAAGATGGTGACTGTGTTAGCTTTTCATCGCTATGACAAAACACCTGAGAATAGCAACTTAGAGGAGGAAAGGTTTATTTTGGCTCATGGTTTCAGAGGGCTTAGTCCATGGCTGGCTGGCTCCACTGCTTTTAGACCTGTGGGAAGGCAGAAACATCATGGAGGAAGGGTTTGGCTGAGGAAAACTGCTCATCTCATGGCAGCCAGGGAGAAGAAACAGGAAAGAGCCAGAGAGGAAGGAACTAGGGACAAGGTATAGTCCCCCAGGGCATGCCCTCTTGATCCACTCCCATTCGACAGACCTCACCTCCTGGGTTTCCATCACCTCCCAGTAATGTCATTGAATTGTGATCTCGTCCACTTGATGAAATTAGGGCTCTCAAGATCCAATCACCTCCCCAAAGCCCATCAGCTGCCAGTGAGACCTTCAACACCTTGAGCCTTTGAGGGGCATTTTGGATAACAATCATAAGAGTGACTGATCCATCCCAGCTCTGAGCAAGGTCTTGACCACTCCCTGAACAAGTGTCCCAGCCTGAGAGCTTGGAAGGAAGGAAGGCAGCAGCATCCGGTTAATAGGCAGCCGAGGAGAAGGGCCGCACCACCAGGCCCAGCCTGCCTCCTGCACAGCCCCTCTGCCAGTGGTAGCCCTCTAACCCTGGCAGTGGCGGGCTGCCTCACCCTGCACCCTTGCTGCCCACTGCAGGTCTCTCAGTGGCCCTGCTGGAAGCCATGGAGGCTCCAGGGAGGGTGGGCCCTGTGGCGGGACCTATTTAGGGCAGCATCTTTGTGGTCTCTTCAAATTACAGCACCCAAGGATGTGGCGAGTGTCCTCACAGGAGGCTGGCCCTGTCTCTCTCCATCTCTGTCCTCCTGTCCTTTTCTCTCTGTCTTTTTGTCTCCCTCCTCTTCTCTCCTCCCCTCAAACAGGCCCTGCCCAGCAAGGATTGGATGCCATGAAAATAGAAAGGGGCTTGCTCTACCCAAGTTACAGTTTGAGGGGTGCTTTTAGCCTGGTGGCAGGTGGCGTGAAAGAAACAGAGCAGAGAAGAAAGACAGCCCCTCACTCCACCCAAGTCTGCCCTCCCCTGCCTTCTCCCCTCTACCTTCCTCGCCTCTTCCTGGAACTGAGGAATCCCTAGGAACAAGAACTGTGCCGAGTACTTAACCTGCAGCGTGGCTGAGTCCACAGCAAGAAAAATTCAAGTTGGCCCTGGAGGAGACAAGGGTCCTGCCAGGTCATGAAGTCGGGCAGTGGCCAGGCTGGCCAGACTCTTCCTGGTCCCAGCGTCATCGTCCCTAGGCGCCCACATCTTGGTGGGAGGGCTGGGTGTTCTCCTGCCTTGGGCAGGGACTGGTTCTCCTACCCATGGCTCCTCGGGTCCCTAACAGCCACTCCTGTCTCACTGAAGTCCCCAAACAGAGGCCCAGGGCACATGCCTCCTGACTCAGGATGCGGACTCCATAGCCCAGAGCACAGCACCCCCATGTCAGCAGGTGATCCGAGGACAAAGATGGCCAGCAGCCCACCTGGCTCTGCAGCCCTGGCCTCCAGAATGGCCACCAGCCTGCGAGATTCGGCCCCCAGAGACCAACCGGCCTTCAGCAAGTGCAGAAGGAGCCCAGCTCGCTCTGGTTAGCACGATCCACTGCTAAATGATCTGATTAAATGGGCCTTTCTGCTGCCCAGCTGGAGGTGATAAGCTCCAGCCAGGAGTTTGTTTTACCTCAAATTGGGATGTTTAACCCCAGAAAAACAAATCCCTGTTCGCCACCTCCCCCAGCCCACAACCCCTTTCATGGCCCTCGCTGCCTGGGGACAGCTGAGCTGATGGCCATGCACAGGGCCAGCTGGAGTGGCGGGGAAAAGGCATCGCTCCAGGCCTTGAGAGAAAGTGATGGTGAGCAAGCCAGGCTGGGTCCTCCCCTCCAGAAGCTTCTGCATCGGAGACTCGAGGCCGGAGGGAAACCAGCCTGCTTCGGCCAGGCACAAACCTCTGCACTCTCACTATGGAGTGACTGGTTGTAAATTGGTCGTAACCCACAAGGCTGGACTCTCCGGGCAGCCTGTGCTACCCCAGAGATGCAGCCCAGGGTGCTGGGTATTTGGTGAGGGTGGAAACGAGGAGGACCTTGATATTAAGGAATTTGTCCTATACCATGGGGCTCGGGTTTGGCCCTGACTCTGCTTCCTAGCTGTGTGACCTTAGGCAAGTGACTCGATGTCTCTGGGCCTTAAGGTCCTGTAAGGTAAGGGTGATAGTACTACCTTCCTCGCAGCATGATTTTGAGAGTGGAATGACCTACAAGCAAAGCACCCAGCCTAGAACCTGACCCTGCACGGGGACAGGGGATGAGAGAGATGCTGAGAAGGCACCAGAGGAGGATCCCTTCCGTTCTCATCTTGTGACCCAGACACTCCACCCCACTGTCCCCACCGAGGGGACACCTGGCACCTCAGATCTAGAGACAAGCACAGCGTGAGTGTAACAGGGTCCCCCTGACGCTCAGTTTTCCTTTCCACGGTTACCCAGGCTCAAGTGTGGTCCAAAAATATTAAATGGAAAATGTCCAGAAATAACTTGTAAGTTTTAGAAAACTTTTTAATACAATGTATTGTGGTAATTCTTCTGTTTTTATTATTGGTAATCTCTTACTGCACCTAGTGTGTAAATTAAAATTTATCGCAGATGTGTATGCCCAGGGAAAGCCCGGTATCTACAGGGCTCGAGATTGTTCTCTGGCCAGGCACCAGCATGGTGTCTCGGAATGTCTAACCCGAGGGGAAGGAGGGACGGCTGTTAGCACAGAACCCCGGGGAGGAGGGTTCCCGTGTCCACCAACAGGACAATGGATAAATCGCCACACACCAGCCAGCGGGACCTGAGGCAGCTTTACCAGCGTGCGGACTCCTGTCCCATAATGACCCAACTGTTCCTTGGGTGTGGAATACTGAGTTAGAAAGAAACGGGATCCCTACTTAACATTTTTTTTAAGCCTCCTAAACAAGCAAAGTGAGCACCACCATGTTGACCAGAATATACATTATAGGAAGGTCTTCTGTAATGTAGGTCTTCTATAATGTAGGTCTTCTATAATGAAGGTCTTTTTGAACAGGACTGGAATAACAAATGCAGCATTTCAGCCAGGGCTGCCCTGGTGAAGCAGGACTGGACAGGGGACAGTAACACAGGTGACTCCTCCACTCTGGCACTTTGCAGGTGTCCGTCTGAGTCATGTCCACCACTTAGATGAGGCCGTTTCCTTTCT
This sequence comes from Heterocephalus glaber, assembly GCF_053883595.1. Taxonomy (NCBI): domain Eukaryota; kingdom Metazoa; phylum Chordata; class Mammalia; order Rodentia; family Bathyergidae; genus Heterocephalus; species Heterocephalus glaber. The sequence goes on along the minus strand of NW_028258173.1, from coordinate 4,454,099 downwards.
ACATATCAAAAATACTTTTTAGGACAATGAAAACCATTTTTTAAAAACTTGGTCTGGCTTAGAAATAACATCTTCCTTAGGAGGCAGTGGGTGAGTGGAGGAAATGGCACTGTGCTCACTGCTGGTGGAAATGGGAAATGGCTCAGCCACTTGGGAAAACAGTTCGGTAGTTTCCGGTAAGGAAATTACTTCCTACAATTACTCTATGACCCAACAATCCCACTCTTCAAGAGAAAAGAGAATATATTCAAATATCCACAGCAGCTCAATTCATAACAGCCAAAGACTGGAACCAACGCCACTGTTCATCCCCAGGAGAATGGAGAGCAAACCGAGGGCCATCCACCCAATGGGACACCACTTGGCCACAGGGAGACAGGGATGGCTGAGCCACCAACAGCACAAAGGATGCTGAAGACCTCATCCTAAAGGAAGGACATGAGGTGCAAAGGCTACACTCCATACTGTATGACTCTGTTTATAGGAAAATCTAGAAAAGGCAAAACTACACAATGACAAAAGCCAATCAAAGTCACCAGGGCGAGGGAGGCACGGACTTCCCCTGACACAAAGGGAGCACGGTCCATTTCATCTGCATCCTGGGCCCCAGGATAATGCCTGCTGAGATCGGAACCCACCCCACCTCTGTCCACGGTTCCCTAGGTTTGCTTTCCACCCAGACTGCAGGATTTCCTCCTGGAAGGTAGAAACAGCCTTCTTGCCCTAGGCCCCTATTCCCAGACCCTCCAGCAGAGGTCGCTGTCCACCGCCCCCCCCCCAACTGGTCCACCTCAACGCCAGGTCAGCAGCCCTAGGTGGAAGCCTGCTGGGATCTTGGACCCCTCCCTCTTGTCCTGTGGGACCCAGGGCCCCTCCCAACCCCCAAGGCTCACTTCTCCCTGACTCTGCTCTCACCTCCACCTGTGTCCCTGGAGACCTGCATCACAGTCTCCAGATGCCCCTGGCTCAGCACACTCTCCCTACAAGGCAGCTTCAGGCTGGCTGCCCTGCTGGGGCAGGGAGGCACCTGACCTGGCCCCCTCTGCAGAGACCACCTGCCACGCTCACTGCCTTGTCACCTCCCGCCAGGATGTCCTGACGCCCCACCCAGCCTGGTGTCCTGCCTGCTCCCAACCCATCCCTCACCCTCCTCCTCCCTGACATACTCCTGTCCTCTCCTGGCCTCGCCCTTCTGCCCATCCTGCAGCTGTGCACCCAGCCCCCACCCTCACTTTGGCGACTGCTGCCTCTGACACCAGGGCTTGGGAGGAAGATTCTGAAGCTCGGAACCGTCCTGGTCGCCTGCCAGCTGAGAGACCCGAGCAGGTGCCACCTCCTCTTGGCGCTTCTGTCTCCAGACCTGAGGGACAGCGGTGGCCCCACAGTTGAGGCCCCAGGATGTCTGCGGTTTCAGTTCCACGAGGTCAGCAAGGAGAAAGGTAAGCAAAGCACACTGTAAGGTGTCTTTTGAGCAAGAGAGAGACCACATTCTTGTGACTTTTATTGCAGTACATTATAATTGTTCTATTTATTATTAGTTATGGTCGTTAATCTCTTGCTGTGTCTAATTTATAAAGTAAACTATCACAGGCATGTATTACAGGAAAAACCACAGCTTACTAGTGTTCAGTACTATCGTGGCTTCAGGTGCCCACTAGGGATCTTGGGATGCACCCCCCAGGACAAGGGGACACCACCATATCTACGGAGCCTCACTTGTGGTGAGAGATCAGTCAGGACTCCCGCAGCAGCACACAGAACCTGCACACCCCTGTGTGGTTCCACTGCTTTCTCCAGAGACACAGCTATCCCTCCACGCCAGCCCCATGCCCATCCTCCAACACTATTTTGGCTTCTGCCAATTCCCATGTGTTGGGGACCTCCCATTTGTGCAGCTGGGGCAGAAGAGAGGGTCAGAAGGGGTGTGCAGGAGGAGGCAGGGTGTTTGTGGGAGGTTTGGCGGAGCTGCCAGTGTCTGAATGCTGGGGCCTGGGGTGGCTGCATACACCCTCTCTCCGCCCCCTCTCTGGCTGCTGCTGTTTTTGCTGCAGCGTGTCAGTGATGGATGAGACTTTAATGAAAGTAATGAGATGTTTATGACAGTGGTTATCTCCAAAATTAGGCCTTTTAGCAATTATTCCTGGGGACTGTTCCCCAGGTAGATAACTCCTTTTTGGGGGGGGGGGGCTCTTACCTGAGAAGGATTCCCAGCATCCCCCAGTGCTGTGATGGATGAACGATAGGGTATGAGCTCCTTGGGAAATGTGGCACAACTTCTGCCTGAGGCTTCTCCCCAGAAGAGGAAAGGTTTGATGTCTGTGGAGGCTATGAAACCCAGAGAGGGTACCTCTGGGCTCAGAACCTGAGGCTCTGGGTTCAAGTCCTACCTTTATAGTCCTCTTTGATTCTGAGAGTTCAGAAAATTTGTGCCTCTCTGAGCCGTGTTTACATCTATGAAATGAGATAAATAGCTCACGGGCTCTTGATGAGGACAGGTGATGTGAGGCACATGAACGTACTCAGTGAATGCTCAGGCAGCAGGCCTGTGGTACACAGCCATAATGCTGATATCAGCACGTTTCAGAACATTCTTATTTAAGCCCCAGGACAGCCCCTTCCCTGGCCTTCCCCACGGTAGTACTATCTGAGTGTCCAATGTGGTCACTGTCTCCTTATGAAAACAACCACCTCCTAGGCTTTACTACTTTTGTAGACCCTCTGGTGTTTTGACCCCAGCCCTTGGAGTGGGGATGCATGGGTCACCACTGATCCCATCTTTCTGGAATTCTGTTCTCACTCCCCTGACCCCACTCCGCCTACCCAGACTCTCTGTCGTGTCCCATGGCACTGCCACCACAGCCAGTTCACGTCTGTGTCTGCCTCTTCCGAGGTCCCATAGGAAGGGCAGAAGTGGACAGTCCTGGCCACGAGGAGGTAGGAGATGTCACCTCTCGGGTCACGTATCTAATGGACCCTACCATGTGCCCAACACTGTACTGGGCGCCAGGGTGCAGCTGTTCTCAAGCCAGGCATTTCCTCCCTGTCGTAGTTACTTCTCTCTCATTGCTGAGACAAAATACCTGACACCCAGAGTTAAAGGGGGGAAGGTTTATTTAGCTCACAGTTTGTAGAGGTTTCAGTCCATAGTCGGCTGGCTCCAAGGCGGGGGGGCACATGCCAGAGCGGCAACCGTTCATGGCGGACAACAAAAGCAACAAGGGAGCTTAACAGCCTCCTTTTGCCCCTCATAGCTCATCCAGGCTACTCAGGGCAGGCAGCACTCACACCCTTAATCCTAGGGCCCCTGAGCCTAGCACTGCACCATGAATCAATCCCAGTGTCACACACTGTCGATCCAGCCCCCTCTGAAAAAGCCCCGCCTATGACCGCATGAAGCTTTGGGGGACGTCTAGACACACCCATAACACTGCCCTCCGGGAACTGGCATTTCTGAAGGGTGCGTGGTTCCCCAAAGCCTGAGACAGACCCTGGCTGTCTGTAGCTGCTGCACACCACACACCAGGGGACAGGGTAGTGAGAGAGCCAGGAGTGAGGTGCCCACCTGCCCACTCACGCAGGCCACTGGGGGAGGATTTGGCCTGGCCGGGAAGGAGAGCAAGCCAAGCAGGCAGAGGCAGGAGAAGTGATCTCAGCTGCCACATGAGGACCGTGATGTGCGGACTGGGTGCTCTCGCTGCCCTGTCACTGGGCACTGGTCCCCAGGGGTCTGCCTCCACAGGGTAGCCTGGGCAATAGAATGACCCAGCCCCTTGCATGCTGGCATCGCTTCTGCTCTGCCAGGAAGAGGCAGAAGGGCCAATGCCAGAGGTGGGAGTAGATTCTTGCCCAGAAACAGCTGCCAAGATGCCAGAAGCTCCCCTTCCCACCTCCTCCCAGGGCCTTGGCTTTGCAAATGCAAGAACTTGCCAGCTTGGGCTGGGGAAGTGGGAGGCACCACCGTCACCACCCCCTCAAGAAGAGCAAGCTGGAGATTGTCAGGGGACCTGCCTGGGGCAAGGACATCCTGCTGCAAAGTACATCCTAAACCCAGCCAGGAGATGCCCCTCACTGCTGCCCATGGGGTAGGGCACGAAACTGGGGACAGCTCCCTGAGGGTCCATGGCTGTGAGGTGCAGTGAAGCAGCTGTCCAGTGCCCAGGAAGGTGGGCAGTGGCTTCACTGTTTCTGCAAGCCACAGCCACTGGTGCTGATGATGGAACTATCCAGAGCTCTGTCCAAGAATGGTCCCCTTGTTTGTAGGAAGGGCACTGGGCCCTGTCCCCCAAAAGGATGCCTGCTCTGATTGCCTTCTTCCAGCCCAAAGGAGGAAGCAGCCCTGTCCCCTTTCAAAGGGACTTGCTTCTCTCCCTTGAAAAGCCTGAGAGACCAATTCGGCTCCAACCTTTTCTCCCAGAGCAGCTGCCCAAAGATGTGCATTTCAGCCAGATGCCCATCCCAGTGCTTAGAGACAGGGCAAGGACAGAACACGTCGCACCTCAGAGGTGGGCCTGGAGGCAGAGCCCCAGAAGGCACAGGAGAGCTGAGGCGACCGGAGACAGACTCCCCAGCCACCCACCAGGCTTCTCTTCCTGAGCTCCACGAAGCCCCTCTCCCTCAATCTGCCTTTGCCCTAAAGCTGCCCCGGCCCCAGCAGCCCCTCTGTGGGTCAGTGTGTACAGGTCACTCCCCTTTCTCAGTGATGTGACTCTCACCCCCCGGGAGGGTGTTGGCAGCCTCGATTCCATGCAAAACAGAGGCCCTGGCTGGGTAGTTCTTTCAGATCTGTGGCTCTGTGGGTGACCCTGGGGTCAGTGCTCCCCTCCTGTGGCTCTCTGTGGACTTGGACAGGGCCAGGGCATCAGGCAGGCCATTGGGTGGTCCACGTGCAGCAAGGGTTGGATGCCTTCAAAGTAGAAAGGGGCTCGCTTACCCTAGTTACATCCGAGGGGTGTTCTTAGCCTGGTGGCAGGTGGCACGAAGGAAACACAGTGGAGAAAGCCAGCCCCTCACCCCCCCAAGGCTCCCTTCCTCCTCCTCCTCCTCCTCCTCCTCCTCCTCCTCCTCCACCTCCACCCTTTTCTCCCATCCTTTCCCCTGTTTCCTTCTCTCCCCTCCCTTTACCTCTTCTCCCCTCCTCTGTCCTGGCCCTTCTCCCCCTCTTCAGCATTACAAGACAGGCCCTGGTGTCAGGACCCAGTAGGAATAGGGGATGCACCCCCTTTTGAGGAAGGGGTGCTTCACTCACGCATGAGCCCCACCCCTCACCCACACAGACCATCTGTGTGTGTAGGCAGCTATGAACCCGCACACCCGCCAGGCAGGTGGCCCAGGCTCACGCTAAGTGTGCTGGAGTGAGGAGATCACACCCAGCCCCTTTTATGCTGAGCGCCCGGGCGGGGTCCGGCTGGCAGCAAAAAGTGTTTGGAACTTGGTCTGGGTGGAGCACAGCAGAAGCTCTGACACCACGGTGGGGAGGAGGAGGTGCAGAGCTCCCCGGTCTCCCTGCAGTGCCACCCGGCCCACCTCACTCCTCACATCCCCGGGGACCCCAGTCCCACCCTGGGTCCTGGCCCCTCACCCCGCTCCTCTGCCAGCCTGGCCCAGAACCATCCTAGCACCAGCAGGTTTTTTCTCTTTTAGTCAAAATCAATGACAATGCAGAGTTATAAGGCAGCCGTGGGGAGGAAGAAGAAAGCGTCCAGTGTCAGGATTGATGGGGAGGCAGCTGGAGGAGCCTATTAGGGCCGCAGTCCCCTTAGGGTGTGCGGCTCTTCGCAGCGCGGTGTGATGTCAGCCAGACGCCCTGGCTGGCAGCAGCCTTGGTCTGCGTGCACCTGTCATTAAGGTGGAAGGCGTGACATCGAAGCCGTTAGTCTGGCGGTTGCGTCGCGGAGATGTCTCGGTCACATGAGGGGGATGGAGGGCTCCACTGAGAAGGGGCACTCTGGGAGCCCGGAGTTGGTGGTCGGGGGTGCTTCCTTGTGGGAGAGAAATCACATGGCGGTGGAGGAGACTGCTGAGCACTGCTGTCTGGTGGGGGTCCTGGTCACAGGGTAGGACAGCGTTGGCACCAGGCTCACATCCCTCCCCGCAGAGAGTAACAGTGAGTGGGGGAAGGGCTGTCCTGTGAGTAAGACAGCTGGAAGGGGAAGTCAGGCAACGGACCTCACTCCCCAGCAAGCTCGGGGGCCTCCTGACTGCCCCTCCATTCCTCCTCCGTCAGCTTAGGGGGCCAGTGTCTGCTTCTGGGAGCTGCTTGAAGTGGAAAGGCAGGAGGGGCCCCGTTAGTAGCACTGAGAGGTTTGTACTGCCACAGGGGCCCGTGGGGCTGAGCCCTGCTGGTGCCCAGAGCCCCCTGTCCTGGGTGTCTCAGGGGTGCCCGTGACAGGAGGGCACCCGGGTGGGGAACCACTGACAGCTCGCTCCCCCCACACCCCTCTGAAAGTGGCTCTTTCTGTGCTGGAGATGAGCTGCTCCACCACATCCAGCCAGTTCCGTGCTGGGTTTAAAACAGGAGCTTCTTTGCCTGCACCGCTAGCCTCCCTCCGAGATGTACAGCGGAGATGTGGGCTCCCTTCCGCCGATTTTTTTTTTCCAGTACTGGAGAATGAACTCAGGCCCTTCACTCAGAGCTACACCCCCAGCCCTTATTTTATTTTGACATTCAAGGTCTCACTAAGTCACTAAATTGCCCAGGCTGGGCCCAGATCTGCCACCCTCCCTCCCCAGCCAAGCAGAATGCCTGGATTGCAGGAGGGGAAGAGAACAGATAGGGCACAGGCACTCCACCGCACCGGGGCCCCGTGCCCGGCTGATGTCTCGCTGTCACCCTGCAGGAACAGATTCTTGTCCCCATCTTACAGATATGAAGGAAACTGGGATTTGGAAAGTTCAAGCCCCTGCCCAGGGTTTCCAAAGGAAGGACCGAGTGTGTCGCTGGAGTCTGAACCTGGTGAGAGTTTGCCATTTCTCTGCTTCCAGCTGGAAGCCCTGCCTCAGACCCTGCATCTGTAACTCGTGCGTGACCCCTGCTCGGAGCCTGATGAGGGACACCCTTGACCACCCTGTTCCCCTTCTCACACGGTCCCACAGGCTGCTTCGTGCTCCTAAAGGGCACGCACATCTCAAACAGAGAGGGCTGGGCTGAGGCTTGGTGTGGGATGGAGAGCAGCTAATATTCCCATTAAATAAATACATTTTGCTAATTGGATTACTCAGACAGCATCATATACTACTGGGTTTCTAACATGGTGCTAATAAATTGTGTGAAGAACTTAATCATGTTAGCATCCCAAAAGCTTGTAAGAGATGAAATGAGAAAATCAGGCAAAGTTGACAAGCAGGACTTGTGGATTGGTCTCAGCCTCTGTGCCCCCTGCATTTCCCTTGCCTGGGCCTTTGAAACTGAAGCTGTTGTTGCTTGGAGTGAGGTTGGAGGGATGGGGTCTGCAACCAGAATGTGAGCATCACCGGCCCTTGCTCCAGCCCTGTACCCCATCTCCATGAGCTAAAGGTCCCCAAGGTGTAGGGGGAACCAGGGGGCTGTGGCTCCCTTAGGGTCCATGCAGACAGCCCCCAGCCCCTAAGTCACTTCCGACCCTTTCAGCAGACTCCTCTCTTCTGCTGGCTCCTGCCAAGCTATGCCTGCCCACCATTGCCCACCACAGCCCCTTCACAAATGGAGCCTCATGGGCTCAAGGTGGCAGATAGTCTGTGGAAGCAACTGTGGAATTCCAGGAAGAAGGGCAAAGGCTGAGCAGTGGCAGAGGGACAAATCTTCTCTTTGCCATCAGTCGCCTTCCAGGGGACTCCAGAGAGAAAGACAGCTTCCCCTTTGCTTTCTGATGTGGAAATCAGGGTGCCCAGTGACACTTGAGCAGTAAGGACCCCCTCTTGCCTTCATATCTGGGCTCCCAATTATCCCAGAGGGGATGAGGGGCTGTCACAGCCTGGGGCAGGCCACGCAAACAGACTGCAAACACACACACATTTGCAGGTGTGCGCGATCACACACACACACACACACACACACACACACACACACACACACACACACCCCTGCAGTCAGCCACAAAATGGCTCTTCTATGACCAGAACTAGGGTAAAATAGGGACCAGCTTCTGGGGCAGCCTCCGGAGGCATCAATGCAAATGTTTTTCTAACTCCCCAGGTTCAGGAGCAACAGTTTACAAAGTCCAATTAGCATAACAAAATCCAGCAGGGAAGAGAAGAAAGCTGATTTCTGGTAATTAGCAAGAACAATTATTGCAGTATCCAAAATTGCCAGCCCCCCAAAGATGCCAAGGACACACTTGAGCACATGGGGAGTCAATTTAGAGAAGTCAAAATTAAGCCACTAGGAGAGATCCATGCCCAGTGCACAAGATGCTTGTTTGCAAGCAAGAAGCACACACCTGCGGCTCTGCCACAGCCACACCCAGCCTCCTCCCTGCTCTCACACATCCATACTCACACGCCAGCTCATGCACCTTTATCAGTCATCCATTCATTGAGCAAATGTCAGCAAGGGTCAGCCTTGGATCAGGCCCTCTGTTTCATACAAGATGAGGCTCCCGCCCCCCAGAAGTTTTGTTTGACCCGTTCAGCGTGCATTCAGTGCTCCCCTTCTGTGAGCCTGTGCCAGTGAGGCTGAAAATGAAACAGCCCTCTCTTCACAAATGTAGTGTCCACACTGGTACTGGACACCTTCTGGGTGACGAAGCCCGTGCATGGCTCAAAGGATGCCCAGAGAGACAGGTTTCAGGGAAGGCTTCCTGAACCAGGAGACGCAGAGCTGGGTCTGTGGTTGAAAAGGAGTTGGACAGAGCAGGTAGACGTAGGTTAGAGGAATAAAAGAGTGTGACACAGGCACCACAAGGCAGCGGTGAGCAGAGCCAGTGCCTACCCACGTGCGAAAGATAACTAGGAAATACTCAGAGATTCTGTGAATAGGGGTCAGGAGTGTAGCTCAGTGGTAGAGCACTTGCCTAGCATGCAGAAGGCCCTGGGTTTGATCCCCAGCATTGCAAAGAAAGAAGAATTGTATGAACTCATTGTTAAACCTAGCCACTGGAAAAATTTATTCTATCTACTTACAACTAAATAAATTATACTCAAAAACAATAGTAATGCAAAGCTCTGCTGGTCACTTCCTAATGATCTTACTGTCCTTTGGTATTACCTATACTCTTGGAGTCATTTGTGCTTTTTGTGCCTGCATGGTGGAAGTGTTACATAATGGTGGCTGCAGTATATGTCTTTCAACTAGGTGGGTGACACTTTGTTGTTGATTTGAAGTTCACTGCTGCAGAGGTATTTACTTCTTGGAAATTAGAAAACAACAAAGTAAGGCTTGATTTATGTAGTTTTGTTGATTATCCAGACTTGAGAAAATGTTAATACAGTGGACCCTCAAGTTATGACTGGCCTGACATACGAACAAATTGGGTTACAACCAGAATTTTAGTTTTAACTTATGAAAAAAGTCTTGAGTTACGATCCGAATGCTGGGTGCTTGTGCTTCCAGATGGTCTCAGATAGAGATATAACCCTTAAAGCATTCTGGAAGGAACATTACAACATCCTTTCCTGTGTGGGGTTAATTGAGAAATCCCGGGCCAAGTTCTCTCTAAGGGCACTGAGATCTGCCTGGATACAGGAGAGAGATTTTGAAGGCTGTGTAGAGAAGCCTGAGCCTTCAGTTGATCAACTTGAGTTACAACCAGCCCTCGGAAATGAATTGAGTTCGTAAGTCAAGGGTCCACTGTAATGCAGATTCAACTTGAAAACAGGCTCACTGCCATTACATGGTGAGTATTACCCCAAAAATGTTGCATTGCAACCACAGATTGGCAACAGATGCAAGAGTCCAACAAAAATCAATGCAAGCATTCTGTGAGTCTCAGTTGGTTCCATGGGATTTACAATAAGGAATTCTGTGTATTTTATCAGTATTTGTAAATTTATGCTGCCCATCACTTATCTCAGTAAAATTTATAATGATATACAGGCATTTATTTTTTCAAGAAGCTGGCTATCAAACATTCGCCAGCACACTATGCCCAGAAGGCCACATATGGGATGAAGAAGACATAGCCCTTTGCTAGGACTGAAAGTACAGAGGAATCTGTCACTGGAGTTGGGATTTGGACACTGGTTATAAGCTGGAAAAGAGACAGGAAGCCACAATCCTGGAGCCAGGGAGCCCAGAGAGGAGGCTGCGAGAGCTGTCCCCGGGCCGTGTATGTGGTAGTGATAGGGCAGTGGGCACTGCAGTGAGCAGAGGAAGGGACGCTGCTGCTAGAAGCCCTGAGCTAACCCTCAGTGTTCTCTTGCAGCCTGGGCTTTGTGGCCTGCAGGGCAAAGGGCCTGAGCTCTGTACCCAGCGTGTGTGAAGCCACTCCCACAGGCCTCTGGCTGATTAGACTCAATCTGTGAGTGGCCAAAACAAAGACTGACCTTATTTTTCAGATGTCTCCCACGGCACCCAAAGCAGGGCGTTCCACAGCACAGGCTTCCACTCTGGGCAGGTAGATCAGTTGTCCGGTCTTCAGCTTTATGTATCCTCAAGGTCATGTTTGTGCTGACCCATCCTTCCTGGGCAAACAGAAGCCATTCTGAATTCCCCCAGAGGCTACCTATGTCCAAGGGCCAAGCTCCAGGCTGGGAGGCTGAGGCCTGAGATGTGTGCTCTTTCCCTCCTGTCCCCAGCTGATCCTGGAGACCCCTCCCGAGCCTTCCAGAGGAAATCAAAGCCAGCCAGAGCCGAACCAATGTTGAGAAGAAGTCTCTTATTCCTGGCAGCTTTTCACAGGCTGTGGGGCCTCATGCCCTCTGCCCCCACGCAGCACGAGGCCAGCAGCCAATTCACGGCATTGTCTGAAGCCCCGCATGGTGCCACAGCCGTGATCTTTCATCCCGGTTGGCAAAGGATCCTTGCCATCGGGCCCTCTGAAGTTCCGGAGACGAATGTCTGGTCTGCAGGGAACACGCTGTACAAGGTTGGGCTTGCAGCCCAAACATGTGCCCGAGAAATGTGGATAATGTTCTTATTGCGTGTGACCTTTTCGATATGTGGAACGCTGTCGGTAACAAAAGCTCCATTTTTTACGTGGCTTTCACACCGGAGTACCTGGCCTTGGATCACAATGTGTGTGAGTGACTGTGGGCAATGCCTGGGAAATCCTGGAGTCCTGCATTAGACTTGGGGCCGGTTGGTAGCTGGGAGTCTGCTTCATGATGATCGGCTGGCCGTGATCTTGATCCATCGTGGCTGCCGGCTCTTGCCTGGGACTCCAGGGAAGAAGCCATGTTCTCAGCAACCCTGGCAGCGATGTCAACCAGCTTCCTATTCTAAGGAGGAGGCTTTTCGTCCCCAGAGCTGATAAACAACTTGCTCCCGATCCTCCAGTGAGCCTGTGTCATTTAGCACGGACAAAACGCATCTGAGACACTGAGGGGCATTGCCCTCTCCTCCATGCCTGGTCTCATCCTGGGTATTGTTCACAGGGCTGGCTGAAGCTGGCCAACTCCCTCCTCCTGCCCCTGCCTCCTGCTGTTGCAAGCCTAATTGGAGGAACGGCAAGCCGTAGAATTCAGGACGTGCACTTCCACCAGGGCATTGTCACCTAGGAAGCACCTCACCATCTCAATTAGGCAGCCACCAGCACGGTGACTCTGCGGGCCTGGAAATGAGGCTGGTCAGACTGACAGGTGTGGATTTCAGAAGCTTGGCTCAAAATTAAATTATCTCCTGAATAATTTTTATATTGAATACATGTTGAAATGATAATATTTTGGATCTACTGGATTAAATTAAATGTATTATTAAATTTAACTTTGTCTGTTTTGTTTTTATCTTTTTGCAGTACTAAGATCAGATCCAGGGCATTGCACAGGCTAGGCAAGCACTCCATCGCAGAACTATAGCCTCAGCTTTTTTTTTTTTACTTTTATTTTTTATTTTGAGAGAAGGTCATGCTAAGTTGCCCAGGCTGGTCTTGAATTTATGATCCTCCTGCCTCAGCCTCCCAAGTAGCTAGGGTTACAGGTATGCACTACTGCACCCAGCTGCCTGTTCCTCTTTATTTATTTTGTGTGGCTACTAGAAAATTTCATGCTGCAGATGTGGCTTGCACTGTACTCTGAAGGAAGTGCAGCCAGAGGCCAAACACAGCTCACAGGCAAAGACACTGCCTGGGTGTGGGACATGCTGGTCCACCCTGGGCTAGAGCTACCCTGGGTCTATCCCATGTGCAAACAAACAGAGAGTAGGAGCAGGCTAGGGGTGAGGGTAGAAGAGTGCAAACACACGCTCCCTTGGTAAAGGGTCCTGAGCACACGGAGACTCCAACACTGGACATCACTCAGCCCTGGATGGGTATACACCAAACCTGGGTTTGATCCCTACTGCTACAAAAATAATCACCAGCATCATCATAACAATAGGACAGTTGCACAGATGCACAGAGGTGAGAAGGGCTTTCTAGGTCAGTGTTTCCCTGAGCAGAAGCGTGCAGGATTTACTGGGGAGGTGCAGGGCCAGGACAGTGGATTGTGCAGGTCAAGGTTAAGGTTAGGGAGTGGTAGGAGACTGGCTGGTGAGTACAGGGGGTGGGAGGTGACAGGAGGAGCCATCTGAATGCCACGCCCAGAGAGTGACCTTTCTCCTGTAGGCAGTGGGCCCTGCTGAAGGGCTGTGAACCCCAGCACTAACAGGTTGGATTTAGAGTCTCCATAAAGTACTCTGGCAGCCAGGGCAGGAAAGGTTTAACACCAAAGGGGCTGAGTTTGGGGCCTGAACTTGGACACTGATGTTAGGAACAGAAAATAGGCAAAGACCCCAAACCTATCTGAAAGATGTAATTGGCTTGGTTTGTTGTCAGAATCCAGGCCAGGGTGAAGAAGGAGTGGACGCTGCATGGCCCCCAAATGTCAGCTCTGGTCTCCAGGGAAAAGAAGGCCATATAGCCAGCCCCAGTGGCTCCTAGTGGTAGAGAAAACATTCACGATGACAATGGCACATCTCTGGGCCGGAGCAGCCTTCCACCAGCCAACAGCTTCCTGCTGACCTCTCCTCAGGTGCCGAAACTGCCCTGGGCACAGGGGTGACTGGAGGCTAGCCAAGATGGTGGGTCAAAGCCAGCTAACTAGCTTGATAGAGATGTGATAGTAATGATGATTGAATTGAAGCACCTCATTAGTTTCATGTGAGAGGTGGGGAAACACTAGACAGTATTCCCTGAAACTCATTGTTTGCCTGGCCCCAAGACATCCCCCATGAGGACGTCTGGTTGGGTCTAATTTAAGTATGTAAATTTAATGGTTCAGTAAGTAAAGTTGCCTTTATTGTTTGGAATGGTTTGTGCAATAATTCATGGGCTCGGCTGGTTCAGTTGATGGGTCCTTGTGATAGAGTAGTGATGGGTCCTTGTGATAGAGTAGGTGACAGCCCTTGCAGCGGGTATTTATACAAAGACCTCACAGAGAGTGTGCAGAAGGATTCCACCACACGGCCCAGAACACCATAGGCCCAGCCAGTGAGAGCAGACTGCTGATGCCATGTCCCCGGAGTGTCATCCTGACCCCAGAGAGCCTGGCTGGCCACAGATGCCCAGGGCCACTTCAGGCTTAGACCTTCTGGGGACCACGGGGCAGGAGTCCTTTATCCCATGGCTTTGAGGTGCATTACAGTACAACCTGACATACTCAAACTAAAGAACCAGAAGCACCATGACTGGGAAAATCCTAGGCACATTCCACCCCCTGCCCTGGCAGCCAGACACAACTCCATGCCACTCACTTTCTGACCCAGACCCGCATCCTGTCCCTCTCCCCAAACTCCAACCCTGCCCCAAGCTCTTGCCTGCTGGGGGCAGAGGGCAATGAGGACGCTCTTATCCAAGGAGGACAAGGCAATATGACCAACAAATGGGAGAGGCCAAGGGACAGGTCTTAACCAAGTCTGAGCAGAGACCACGACTGTGTCGGAAGCAGCTAGAGGACCAGGATGAGGCTCCACATGGGATCTCCAGTGCATTCCTGTCACTGTGGAAGATGCGAGAGTATCTGCCATGGGAAGACCAGGGTCTGGAGGGAGGGACTGGAGGTACTTCCTCCCTCTGTGGATTTCAGTGGTGGAAAGGCAGAGCAGGTCACAGCCGAAGCTGATCCTCAGGTTTCTCCCTGGGATAAGTGACGCGTGACACCAGCAGACAGTGGAAGAAGGCAAGCTCAGGACCTGCAGGCCCTTTATGCCATCGATTCAGTCCTTGATCGTTTGTACCCCCTTTGTCCTTTCTGCACCACCCCTGGTCCTCTCTGCCTCCTCTTCCTCCAGAAGGCCAGTGCTGAGACTTGGGTAGAGAAGAGGACCTTCAGATTGCTCTGCTCTGGTTGCTAATTTCTTGGGGTGGTATGGAACTGAGCCCTCATGGGAGGAAGCCAGCTTAGAGGCTCCCAGTCTAGTAGCCCTGTTAAAAATATCCCATCCGTAAAGGGCAGGGATGCCTGAATTCAAGTCCTAAGGATGCTGTGCTTGGCACACCACAGAGGGGCTGTGCCTCCTGGGAGAAGCCTGGGGCCAGTAGTGGGCACTGATACAGGGAGTCTCTGCAGCCCTCAGCTCCAGAGAACAGTCTGTGCACTGAGGGGTGAGGGGCAAGGACCCCACTGAACCCCTCCCCTCTGTCCAACTCTGTTTTACTGACACCAGCAGCTTCATCCCTCCTACCCTGTTGCCTGACAGAGTAGCTCTAAATAAGCACAGTGCCTCTCAATTTTCCATGGCAGACTATCCCCTTTGTGGATTATCTAAGGCCAGCTTCTGCTTCTAGGCCAGCATGATTGTGCCTGGGGCCCTCCACACCCCACCTAAACCGGATACTCGAAAGGGAGCCAATGTTGTCTGCTACTTGGCCTTGGAAAAATGCATTTTGGCTAGTGAAGCTGAACAAGGTAACACGGTGAAGGCCAGGCAACTAACAGCAGCAGCGGATTCAGGCTCCAAGGCGCACCGCCCCCCATGATGCTGTGAAAGGCCTCCTGCCCAGCAGCAATCCCAGCTGGGATCCCACAGTCCCCCAGTTCCCAGGCTAGGGGGATTTGCAACCCTCCTTCTGCTAACACCCTCTGTTCCCACCCCAGGGAGAGCCACCACAGCCTGCCAAGGGTTGCTGAGGATGTGGAGAAGTTGGAATCCACACACACTGCTGATGGGAATGTGAAATGGTACAGCCGACCAAATCATAAAATGGAAAACAGTTTGGTTCAGTGCTCCCTGAGAAAGTTCAACACTGAGCTGCCAAATGCCTCCAGCAATTGCACTCCTGGGAATATGCATGCCCCCCCACCCCGGCCAAAAAACAAAAGCAGGTATTCACACGCAACCGGCACACAGATGGGCTAGTAGCATCAGTCACGGTCGTTCAAGGTGGACTGCACCTTCCACTGAGGAGTGGATACATAAAATGCAGTACAGCCATATGGCAGAATAATGCTTTAGCCATTCAAATGAATAAAGTTGTGACACACGCTACAACCCGGATGAACCTTAAAACTGCGCTGTGCGAAAGAAGCCAGATGCAAAAGGCCATGCGACATATGATTCCCTGTACAGGACGTGCCCAGAAAAGGCACAAGCACAGATGGGAAGTGGACTGGGGTTGCCCAGGATTTTGGAGGGCAGGGGAGGAAGGAATTGTAGTCGCTTGATGGGGATGAAGATGTTTTGGAACTAGACAGGGACCATGGTTGCACATCATGAATACACGGAAGCAGTGCTTGAAAATGCTTCAAATGGTAACTATGTAATATGCATTTTGTCACAATAAAAACCCTCCCCCTCTATCCCAGAAGAGGGGAGAAGCAATACTGAGATTACAAACATTTACTGCCCATAATTCAAAGGGGACAGTTAAGATACATGAGAGTAATCAGGACTCTTTTTCATGTCCCAAATGGAGCCTGGGGACAAAACCAAACCAATAATAATAAAATAATAAGACCTAACAGCTGTGGGAATAAAATCCTCTCTTGGGCTCACATGTGGATAATCGAGAGTTAACTCTTAATAAAGTGGTAAAACGCAGGAGCAGTGGGAATAAAGATTACCTCCTCAGCCAACTGCCAGAGACCATATTCATAAAATAATGACTCCCCTTTCATGTCCCCCATTTTATTGTATAAGACGTAATTGTACCCAGGCAGTTACTGAACTTCCAGGGGAAGGTAATTGTCAATCAAGATGAAAAACGTCACAATGTGAGCATGTTCCAGCCTAACAAGAAGGTCCATATGGTCTGTAAGTGAGCGTGTGGAGCAGTGATTTACCACTGTCACTAGCCGAGTGACCTCCTCTGAGACATTAAGGACCGCATGGGTCCTGGGGGCGATCACCCTCAGCAGCCAGAGCCCCTGGGCCGAATTCCACTCTGAAAGGAGAGCTCCTGATCACAGGATGCCCACCATCATGAGGTCCTCAGCGAGTCCCTTTGGGCCAGGGAAAAGATTCAAGAAAGGGGTGGGCTCCCACCAGACAACACCAGCTGGAAAGGTGATCATGGAGAGAGAGGGCCCGGAAGGCCAAGAGAGGAACTGACTTCAGGTTTTCTCTTCTGCAGCTGCCTCAATCCTAAACCTTCATAACAAATAATAAAGTATGAGCCAAGTGTACCGGTGCATGCCTATAATCCCAGCGCTCTGGGAGGCTGAGGTAGGAGGATTGCAAAGTCAAGTCCAGTCCAAGTGATTTAGTAAGATCCTGTCTTACAAAATCCAAAAAAAAAAAGGGCTGGGGATGGAGCTCAGTGTGAAGGCTCTGGGTTCAATCCCTAGTACTGCAAAATGATAATAACTAACAAGAGGGAGAAGGAGAAGGAGAAGGCATAGTCATTAGACATCTGAACATTGGTTGCATCTGGTTTGTTGTTATTACATTGCTGATTTTTCTGTCTTATATTGAAAGGTTTGGTTTGTTGCTTTTATAAGAATACCTAAGTGAACATGTGTACTGAGGTGGTCATTTACTTTTGAGGTTGCCCTGGAAACCAGAATATAAGAGATGCCCTTGAACTTGGACACAGCCAAAGCTCTGTACCAGAAAGGCAGGGTCACTGCGGCCCCTTCAGCACCCTCCAGACAAAGGCCGCGTCATGGACTGGACCCTGCCCCCCAGCCCTTCCACCACGAAGTAGGAGATCAATCTTCAGGGCCCTCAAAGACAAGAATCAGAAGACCCTGGTTTAGAAAAGTCCTGGAGGCATGTCTGACTTGGGACTTTGCAGAGAGTCCTTGCATCTCCCCCTGGAAGCCAGCTCGATATCTGTGACTCTGCCTCCTGCCTGGATCCCTCACACCAGGACTTCAGCGTGGGCCGTGGAGGATGAACTGAACAGAAGCAGCTCTGGCTCCTCCCACTGTGGACACACTTACGTGCATGTACACGCACACACTCACGCACACACTCATGCTGCTGTTTTGATCTTAATAAGCTCCATGTGAGCAGCCCCCCCACCCCCGGCACACAGCAGGAGCGCAGCTGGTGGGAACATCAGCCCATCTCCCCTGTGTTCTCTTGGGGCAGCCGGTGTGTGTGGGGGTGCTGGGATTTCTTAAGGAAATCAGGAGATGGGAGGGCTTCATGAGTTTCTGGACAATAGGAGACTGCAGAGCCTTTGCACGCCTCCCCCGCTCTCAGAGCACCCTGCATGCCTCATGCATTGCCCTCCCGGACCTGGCCGCTTCTCCCCACCTCAGTGTCTGAGGCCTTTCTGCAAAGCCCCTTCTTTGTGTCCTCTCCTGCGTCCTTCCGAGAGAGCACTGTTTGGATTCATCTTCACGCTCCTTCTGGACCTCCTTCCCCACCACTTTAAAGGGCAATTCCTCTTTTTGGCGGCTGCATTGATCAATTGACAGAAAGCAGAGGAGGGGATGAATAGGGCGGGGGGAGGCAGAAGGTTCCAGAGTCTTGGGACAGCTAGAATTTGCTATCTTTTTCTTCCTAGAATCTCCCTCCTCAGCTCCCCAGACCCTGAGCTTCAAACCTGTACAGGCGTCTAGGACCTACAGCTCAAATCACCTCTAAAACAAGGTGGTCATCAGTGGGCAGGGAACAGCCACCTTGTTACCTTCCCACTAATCCTTTTTGACGTCCCCTTCCCTTCTGGGCCCTCCTCTCCTTCCAAAGCCCTCTGCTCTGGGGGGGAGCCCCTCATGCAAGGGGCCTGGCTCCGTGGGGACGAAGGCATCAGCTTGGGGTGGGCAGGATGCTGAGCCCCTACTAGCTCGCCCTCCTCTCCCTCCGCACCCCTCTTCCTGCTCTCCAGATCTGCTGTAACTGACATTTTCCATCTGACAGGTTCTGTTTCCCCTGCCTCCGGTTGCCAGGGCAACATGCAGAGAGGGCTGCAGCCAGGGAGCCAGTTAGCTGTCTTTTTAAGGTACCCTGGACATAAACAGCACTTTCCATAATACAAGCCCAGCACAGAGATTTAAAAAAAAAAAAAAACAATACCAAAGAGGAGGCTGAAGTGAAAGAAAAGTCGGGGGAAGGGACCCCCACTGGTTACTGGGAGAGCAAAGAAAGAGAAACCCAGAAAGCCTCGCTCCTGTGGACAAATCCAGCCAGCTCCCTGCAGGCTCTGCTTCCCTGGCGACCTGGCCCCCATCCTGCCTGCCTGCCCCTTGCCTTCTGCAGGACCACAGATCTCTGTGGCCAAACCTCAGCCTGGCAACTCGGCCGTTGGTCCCAGGGAGGTGCAGGGGGCCTCAGGGTTGAAGTCACCACCCTTGGGTGGGGAAGCCCCAGGGTCTAGAAGCCCCCGGGGACTAGCCTGCTATTTAGAGGCCTTGCAGGCCCTTCTTGGAGAAAGATTTTAGAGGTTCTTGTCTCTTGGGGGGCACTTGCATCCCAGACTAATGGGAGCAGAGGTGCTAGAGCTGGAGAGAAAACACCTGGTGTATGTGGCAGAGTCGAGGCGGCCTCTTTTTGCAGTAAACTTGGTGGGCTTGGGAAGACAGAGCTACCAGCCACACATCTGGGGGTCTTTTCGAAGCTTTGGGTTCCCAACCCTGACTGTAGTCATGCACAAGTGCACTCCACAAGCTCACTTTTGTGTGTAAACATCTGGGGTGTGCTTGGGGGGGTGTAAGTGGGCCTGGCCTTGGAGCATGAGAAGCAGGCCATGGTTATTTGGAAGCCCCCCCAAATAACACACCTTGTATTTCCCTCTGCCTCCAGGTCTCCTCTGGCCTCACCCCACCCCAGCCGACCAGGCAGCTTGGTCCTCTGCTGCCCACCTACCCATCTCTACCAGCTTTGCCCATGTCACCCCAGGCTTCTGCCCACCAGACTCCTGATCCTGCAGGCCCTGCTCCCTGTGTCAGTGATGCACCCACACACCCTCAGGCCCACATCATCATGAGTAAGTGGTTGCCATGGATACCATGCCCTTGTCACTTCTCTGGATAGCATTAAACACTAGTATCATTAAACATATTTGTGCCTTGTTTCTAGTGACTCATCATGCCTCCGAGTTTCAGGTCCATGTTTTCATCTCCCCCTGACCTTTGCCCACAGATGCCCCACTCCTCTGCCAAACTTGTAGACTCAGAACTGAATTTGTCCCAGGTCCAAAGCCCGTGCCCCTCCCTCTGCCACAGCACATAGACTTGTGTGCCCACTGGGCTCTACTGCCTGAGTGTTTCTGCCCACCATATCCCAGGCCCACCCCTCCTGCCCAGCCAGGCAGTCCTGCTCTCCCTGAGCTATTGCAGCTGCCTCCTGGGCAGTTCCGTCCTCACCAGCATCTCTGTCCTCAGGGCTGCTGTCAGCAAAGTGATCCTTCCTGCCACAGATCTGTCCCTGCCCTGGTGCCCTCTGGGAGCACCTGTCAGCTGGCCCAGCTTTCCAGCCCTTCCCACCTGCTCCTTGCTTTCTGATCAGATGGCCCCTGGGTCCCAAAGCACCTTGACCTTCCACAGTTCCATTCCCTCTAGCTGGAAGTTCCTGCCTTCTTACCCCTGCTCAGCCTGGCAAATGCCCCTTCATGAGCCCCTCTAAGCCTCTCCTGGCTGGATTGGTTGCCTCTCCATTCACACCCACCTCTTCTGCTCTCCACCCACCATGCGTGCAGCTGCAGGCTTATTGTCCCCATGGATCTGAGGACTCTGAGTGCTGACATCTAGCCTTGCATCCCTAGCACCCAGCATGGGTCTTTGGATATAGCAGGTGCTCCATGAGTGTTTTTCTTTGTCCTGTGGTGGGCCCTGGGAGGGGCAAAGACAGATCTCCCATAAAAATGAGAACCCTGCAGCCTACCACATCGCCTGAGCCTGCTGCATAGCAGGTGCACCTGGCCCCAAACAGGATGATGCCCCGCCTGAAGGCACTGTGTAGGGGCCCTGTTCTAAATGATTCCTTCAAAAATCCTTGTGGTAAAATGTTGGAAAAATTTAAAAGGAGTTAAAATGTGGACTCAACTTTCTATAAAGAAGAAAAGGTGTTATCCATAACCCTACAACCCGATAACCTTTTCTGGTATTTTTAAGAAGCAATACAGCACAGGATATGCCCTTAAATGCCCAGTTCACAGCACCAGTCAGCAAGTGCTGAGACAGGGCCCCCATTTGAGGTGAATGGGGGTTGTCTTTTTGAGACAGGGTCTCACTTTGTAGTTCAGGCTGGCCTTGAACTCACTGTGTAACCCAGATTGACCTCAAACATGTAGCATTCCTCCTGCCTCAGCCTCCTGAGTGCTAGGATCGCAAGCTGCACCACCACACCCAGCTTTGGGGATCGTCTCAGCTGCACTACCGAGGAGGCAGTGATAGAGCTGGGTAGTGAGTTAAACCAAGAGAGGGGAAGTCGGGGACAGCGGGCATGCTGGGTGGCTCACACCCTGATTTGGGGTAGAGAGCGGAAGGACATAAAGTGGGAGAGGGGAATAGCATTTGGAGACAGGGCAGGGAGGTCCTGAGTGTGACAGCCTCTGTGCCTGGGAGCACGGGCATGCTGTTTGAGAAAAGCTGATTTGCTCACGTTAGAGCAGACTGAGAGCAGGCGGCCCGGGCCATGAGAAGATGGAAGGGTGACGACAAGAAGGAAGGGAAGGGGCTGAATGGTGAGGATGGGCTGTGGGCCCAGGGGCTCATGGTTGAGTCTCAAAAACGTTAAAACGCTGTTGTGCTATTTTCACACTCATAAAAGTAAAAGGAACCATCAGGACAACTGCAACAGGACAGCGGTGAGGTGCTGAGGGGTCTGCACAAGGTGGGGGGCAGCATAGACATGCGAGTAGGGTGGGGACCAGGGAAAGATGGGCCAGCATGCCGAGGCCCTGGGTGCATGGCAGGGATGGAACAGCAGGATGGCCCGGGTCTGCATTCACCCTGCCTGGGCCTTCCCTCTGACCATGGTATGAACTGGATGGGTGGTGGCCTTCCTTGACCCGCCATCAGCTCCAGTCTCCTGTCCTCTCTGGGGATGCAGGTTACACCTGGCCAAGCCAGGGGCAATTGGTGATGGCTCCGGCAATGGTCAATGTTGGCAAGTACAGAGTGAGTTTTGAATTGGTGGCTTAGGAGCACCAAGGACATGCTCCACAGCCACAGCCATCCTTCCTAGGTGGCTGGTCCCAAAGCAAAGGCCAGCTGTAGGGTCTTGGACCAGCATTCCCCTGGCTCAGGCCACCAGGGACACTGCAGCATGAGGCTTGCTCCCTGGAGTGTGTGCTGGGCTTCAGGCTCTCCTCTGAGCACCCTGAGAGTACCAAGAAGCCAGCGGGAGAGAAACAGCTCAGAAGGGACAACAGCAGAGGCTTCAAGGTGCTCCCTCTCTGCAGGAACCTGACTCTCAGAAACCCCTTTCTGCTCTTCCCCGAAGCAAAGAAAGCTGACGTGTCATGAATGCCAAGTTCATCTCCAAAAGCTGGGGCCCATTCCAGAGTCCAGGTGGCCAACTCCCAGGGGTTGAGAATTATCATGCATCTTATTTGCATCACATGTTTTAATTTCCCAGAGTGCTTTCCCGGCTTTCACTTCATTTCATCCTCACTATAGCCCCGTGAGATCTGCAGGGAAGCCACATCTTTGCTCTTCCTTCATGTGTGCAATGCTTAGCCAAGTCACTAAACACATCGTTAAATGATTGTAGAGGGAAGCTAAGGCCCAGAAAGGTTAGATCAATTGTCCTAGGGCCAGGGGCAGAGGTCCGTCACTTCTAAGTAAGAACCCTGCTTGGACAATGCTGTCTTCTGGAAGTCATCCTTAAAAATACTGATGGTGAAGATGATGCTGGTGGAAATGATGGCTTGTACTGGATTCACATTTTATTAATTTACAATAGATAAAAAAGTCAAAACAGGGATCAAACACCAGCCTGAAAAGGATCTTGGATGCCAAAGTCAGAAGTTCTAATTTTTCTAAGACCAGAGATAACCTGGCATGTTTCCAGCAGGGTGTATGTGATGGGCTGAATAATGGCCCCCAAAAACACAGGTCTTCATCTTAATCTCCAGTAACTATGAATGTGACTTTACTTGGATAAAAGGTCTTTGCAGATATTGCAGATCTTGAGATCCTTGTGGATTACCCTGGTGGGCCCTAAATCCAATCATGCACTCATGTCCTTGTAGGACAGAAGCAGAGAGATTGTACAGACAGAAGCGGAGGAGGCCATGTGACCACAGAGGCAGAGACAGGAGCTATGCAGCCACAAGCCAAGGAACACAGAAGCCACCAGATACAGGAAGAAGCAAGGAAGGACCTCCTCTCCTATAGCCAAAAAGGGCACAGCCCTGCCAGATCTCAGACTTTGCAATGCCGGAACTGTAAGATAATCAACTTCTATTGTTTTAAGTTGCCAAAGTGATGCCAGCTTGTTATAGCAGCAGCAGGACTCTAATACAGTGAAAAGTATGAGATGCTGCAGGGTGGCCTTTAATTCACACCTGCCCCCACACACACACACAGGTGGACACCCCCACACCTTGGATGGGGGAGGAGCTGGCCTCTGGGCCTGGCCCAAGGTCACATGGTGAGTAAGTATAAAGGCAGGGCCACCGCCCAGTGTCCTTAACCCAACTCAGCTCCAGAAGGCTGGGTGGGCTAGATGGGCCCCAAGCAGCTGGGTCTCCACTTCCCAACCCCCAGTTATTCTCTGCATAGACTCTGCTTCTCAGGATCTGCAGGTATTGTCATCTGATTTCACCCATCAATCAAAGACTGAAAGGCTGGGGATTTAGCTCAGTGGCACCACACCTCTCTCACAAGCACAAGGTCCTAAGTTCAATCCCTGGTACCAAAAAAATAAACAAATAAAAATAAAAATAAAATAAAGACTGAAAAGAAACCTGTGCCTTCATTCAAAAAGAATCTACTTTTTAAAAATAGTTGGTGGGGGCAGGGCCGACAGCAGCTTCTGAGGGCTAGGAATAGTCTACTCTTTTCTGTCCGTACTATGGTGGTTGCCTCCTTTACAGCTCTGCTGAGGCCATGACTGAGACTGGGGGAGTCCAGGAAGCTTTGGGAGTTCCTTTTGTTCTCGGGATTCCACACCTTTGGAAGCCAAACCTAAATCTCTCTGGTCCTCAGTTTATTCACCTGCAAAATTGAATCATTTTATTGGTTTCTTCCCAGGGCTAGCATAAAGAATAAATCTAGTGAGATAAGTGTGCAATACATTCAGCAAGATGTCTGGGACTTGTGGAGCTCTCATGGACATGTCTCCATAACAACAATGATGGTGGTGGTCATGGTGATGATGGCGGTAGTGGTGATGATCACGGTGGGCAGGACTCCAAGGAGCCTGTTGGGGGCCTAGAGCTTCAGGAAGGAGGAGTCCACATTCTCTGACACTCCCAGGTAGAGCAGAATTGCTGTGATCACGAGGTGATGGCACCCACAATGTCCGGGGCTCCAGGACCATGCCAGGTGCCCCCTGGAGCGCAGTTTTCCTCTGCTGTCCAGAGAACTCCTTGGGGCACTTCCTCCCTTGGGCACTGTCTGTGGCACCACCAGGTTTCCTTCCCCTATCCTTTTCTGGAGCAAAGAGCCAGCTCCAGTCCTGTGGGTTAGATCCAAATTAATTGCCTTTGTGATGGTAATTGTGCAAGTATCCCCTTGGATTCTGTCAGGCAGCAGATTCCTGGGTGTTGCTAAAAATACAATCACATGACTCACACAGTCTCTGACTTCCACAAGGAAAGCACACAACTTGGCCTTTCTGCTCCTTGGAGCCTGGCCCGGGTGCCAACCCTCCCCGGAGCCTAGAATGAGTCTATGCCCAGCTAGCTGCAAGGGGTCAGAAAAGAACCTGGCCTCCAGTTCCAATTGCTGGCTGGTCACAGTCGTCAAGAAACCTTTCACATCATTTCTTCAAGGGCTTCTCTGCTTTGCTTTTGGGGTCATTAGCATGTGCAAGGTCAAGATCTCAGGGTTCTTTTTGTTTGTTTGGTTGTGGCTTTTTGTGGTACTGGGGATTGAACCCTCTATACTGAGCTACATCCCCAGGTGTGGCCGGGAACGGGCTCCATCAGTGTCTTCGTTGATTGACATGGATCAGCATTTTCACTGGGTTCATTCGCCCAGATTCAGAGATGGTCTGGCCGGGCAGGACCTTACTCTGCTGTCTAGATGTGGGGCCCATGTCCACCCTGTCTTCATCCCACATGTGGTCTCCAGCCCTCTCCCTCCTGGATGCCTCAGCCCTGAGTGGAGTACAGTGGCTGAGGACCAACATTGTGATTCCCTCCCACACCAAGCAGCTGAAGAAGGGGAAGTCCTCCAGGGAATGTTCTTAACAGCCAGGCCTTGTGATAAAGCAGGCCCTGGGCCCTGTTTCTGATCGTGTGTGTGTGTGTGTGTGTGTGTGTGTGTGTGTGTTACCGAGAATTGAACCCAGGCCTTTCATACTGAGCTACTTCCCCAGCCCTTTTTATTTTTTATTTTGAGACAAGGTCTCCAAGTCCCTTGTAGGTCTCCTGCCTCAGCCTCCCAGAGTGCTAGACTCGCAAGTGTATACCACCATACCCGGCTCTTATGACTTACTTTATACCAGGGCAGTTGCCTGGATCTCTCATCCTCCTCCTGGATGATGAGATAGCAGGTATAGACATTCGGGAAGCCAGAAGGAATGGAGATGGTTTGTGCTCAGGAACAGGATGCAGATGAGGCCTCCTCAGACCCCCAGGTAAATCTGTCTTGTGTTGGCTTCACATGCATGGAGGTGGCCAGCAGTAGCCACTGTCACCTTTCTCCGGAAGTGCCCCCTACCCAAAGGCTCAGCCTCATGCAAATCCTACCACCCAGCTGCATTCAGTGTGAGGGAGAATTTGGAGAGGGGTCTGCAGCTGGGTGGGCTGGACAGAATGCAGGGAAAATAATGTTGCCAGACCCAGTGGGATCCCCAGGGTGATTTTTCTCCATCCCATAAAAGTGTGCCCAGTACCTGCTGCATTTAAGATGCAACATTCAGGGTCATGTTGGGTAAGAAGAATCTGCCCCAGGGGCCTGGGAGGAGACACAAGACCTTGCGCCAGTAACCCCACTCCTGACCAGAGCAATGGCAGGAAGAAGTGGGGCAAGTGACATCAAGGAGTGAAGTCACATATCTTCAGAAATTATGACTGAAGCACAACGGGTCCTCAGGGTGAGCTTGCAAAAAAGTGACCTGGTCATTGACAAGGATGACGTGGGGACCAGACCCCAAGCTGAGCTGTCCGGTTTCCCTGTAGAGGAGTCTCATCAGGTCTAGTTAGAGTCAGTGTGCCCCTGGAGTATTGGAAGGGCTCAGCTACCTGGGACTGGACCGTCAGCATCAACATGGGACAGGGCCAGGCTTTGGGCAGGGAGCATCTATGCCCCAGAGAGCCCAAAGCCCACGGATGCCTCCCGAACTTTCTTTCCCTTGCTGCTGCACAACCTCAGAGGCTAAGGGATGAAAACATGGCAGCTTCCACCTCCCTCTCTCCCACATCTCTCCCTCTAGGGTAGTCTGCCTTGCTATGAGACTCTGATGAGCTGTGTGGAGAGGTCTACATGGGGAAGAGCAGAGCCCTCCAGCCTCCAGCCAGCATCCAGCTGTTGGCCACCTGAATGAGCGATCTGGGAAGCAGCCCAGCCAACCCCAGTGAAGCCTCTCAATGACCTGACAAAGCTTTGAGGGACAGCCCACCTTAGACTCTAGCCAGGTGCTTCCTATTTCCCTGAGTCTCCTGAGTCTCAGAAAGTATATGAGATAACAAATGGCTACCCCTGTTCAGATCCCCCAGGTTTGGGGAAAATCTGTCCCCAGTAGATAACAGATAGCAACACCAAAAGGTCTGCTTTGGGTGACACCCTGCAGTCTGATCCTTGCCTGACCCTCGAAGCAGGTGGAACACCTGGCTGACTTTCCTCCAGCACCTGCTGTGACTCCCCAGCCTGTCCTAGCTCTTTCTGCCCTGTCCTTCACCTCGCCACCTGTGATTTCCTATTTGGGTCATTCAGGATGCTTTCAAAGGGCTGTTTGTCATTTTCAGTTTTTAAACCACAAATGCCATTGTCACTTTTTAATTATACAGACCAGCTAGGGGCTAGAAACACTGAAGGGAGAGAGGGGAGGCCAGAAGCACAGATTACCCAAAGGGGAAAACGGTCCAAAGAACAGTTTGCTCCTGAACATGAAAATGGTGGTGGGGGACACATTCAGACCTGCTGGGGCTCCTTCTACCTCATCACTGTTAAATTCCTTGCACAGCCGGTGGGGAGGGAGCTTGCTGGGAGAAGATGTTGCAAACCAGAGGGTGGGTATAGCCTGGACCCGCCCCCTCTCTCTTCTCCCATTCAACATCCAGATACAGCCAGGATACAGCCAGGAAGGGGCCCCTCTGCATAAGAAGGACTCCTGGTCCCCAGGGATCTTGGTCCTGGCCTCTGGACCAACTGCCTCCTGGTCCCTCCAAATGCAGGGGTATGCTCAAAGGTGGGGTTCACCTGGAATCACGTTAATCAATGGGACAATCCGGTAGAGATCTGGTGGAGTGTGCTCCTTACCTCCAATGCTACCACATGTTCCTCACCTTTATGACTGCTTGGCACAGCCACATCCACCCACCTCTGGCCAGCCCTGGCAGCTGATTATCCTGCAGCAAAGTCCCAGTGTGTTCAGGGTAGGAGAGGGAAGAAAAAGGTCTATATAATTATGCCTCTGAGTCAGAGAGGGCAGCATCTTGGCAGAAGGTCGATTCTAAAGTGGGTACACTGCTTTGAACTTGGAAGTTAAGTGCAGCTTCCCCCCCACCCTCCACCCCTCAGTACTGAGGATTGAACCCAGGACCTTCACACTGAGCTACATTCCTGGCTCTTTTGTTATTTTTTATTTGATACAGCCTGGCTAAATTGCCCAGGCTAGGCTGGAACTTGTGATCCTCCTGTCTCAGCCTCCCAGAGGGTAAATGCAACATTTTAATTACAATGTCAGACAGTTGGGATTATATTTTTCTTTTATTGCCACCAGAACAGATTCATCTTCTTGCACCTCTGGGATGGACTGTCCCAAGAATGGAACCCAATTTGTCCATGTCTGCCTGTACCTATGTCCATAGTAGCCCCTTCCTAGACTGATTCTGGGCCTGCCATGCCCTTGGCTTTGCCCAGTAAAGGAAGAAACAAAAACAAAAGAAGACACACTGTGAGTTTCCATTTCCGGAATTTTTTTAAAGCCAAACAACTTTTGGTGGTGTAAATCAGAATGAAAAATCCAGGTGGCTGGATTTCCAGCTTTTCTCTAAGTAATGACTCTTTCTCTGTATGGTATCTTTATTTACATCTAATTTTTTCTAATTACAAAAATTTATTACATAATTATTCTTTAAAAATTTAGAAAAGGGTAAAGAATAAAAAGTTTTAAGAAGGTTATTATATATACAATGTATAGTTAACAGGAACACAAAATATCAATAAAATAAAGTACAAAATTCTTAATATGTATTGTGCATTTAAAATAAGCATCCACATTCTCACATCAGCTGTGTACTTGCTTACAAAACCTAAAGGATAGGTGGTGCCAAAGTCCCTCACGGCATCCATCTATCCTTAAGTCTGGCCTGTGCCACCTCTCTCCACAGTGCCCCCGAAGAAACGGGCTCAGGCCGGGGACAGCAAAAAGGAGGAGCAGAAAAAGAAGGAGAAGATTACTGAGGACAAAACCTTCAGTCTAAAGAATAAGAAAGGAGCAAAGCAACAGAAGTTTATCAAGGCCAGCACTCATGAAGTCAAATTTGGTCAACAAAATCCACGGCAGGTAGCACAAAGTGAAGCTGAAAAGGAGTTGAAGAAAGATGACAAGAAGAAAGAATTGCAGGAGCTAAATGAGCTGTTCAAACCTGTAGCTGCAGCTCAAAAAATAAGTAAAGGTGCAGATCCCAAGTCCGTGATGTGTGCCTTCTTCAAGCAAGGACAGTGCACTAAAGGAGATAAGTGCACCTTCTCTCATGACCTGACTTTGGAGAGGAAATGTGACAAACGGAGGCTTTACATTGATGCAAGAGGTGAAGAACTTGAAAAGGATACAGTGGATAATTGGGATGAGAAAAAGCTCGAAGAAGTAGCAAACAAGAAGCACCGTGAGGCGGAAAAGAAAAAACCAAAAACTCAGATAGTCTGCAAGTATTTTCTTGAAGCTATTGAAAATAACAAATATGGCTGGTTCTGGGTGTGCCCTGGAGGGGGTGATAATTGTACGTATCAACATGCACTTCCTCCTGGATTTGTGTTGAAAAAAGATAAAAAGAAAGAGGAGAAAGAAGATGAAATTTCATTAGAAGATCTCATTGAAAGAGAGCGTTCTGCCCTAGGACCAAATGTTACCAAAATCACTCTAGACTCTTTCCTCATGTGGAAGAAAAGGAAAAGACAAGAAAAGATCGATAAGCTTGAACAAGATATGGAAAGAGGGAAAGCTGACTTCAGAGCAGGGAAGGCACTCGTGATCAGTGGCCGAGAGGTGTTTGAATTCCGACCGGAACTGGTCAACGACGATGATGAGGAAGCAGACGACACGCGCTGTACTCAGGGCACGGGTGCTGACGAGGTTGAGGATTCGGTGAGCGTAAATGACATAGACTTGAGCCTGTACATCCCAAGAGATGTAGATGAGACGGGCATTACTCTAGCCAGTCTGGAAAGGTTCAGCACATATGCTTCGGATAGAGATGAAAACAAACTAAGTGAAGCTTCCGGAGGTCGGGCTGAAAGTGGTGAAGGAAGTGACTTGGAGGAGGACAACGAACTGGATGGACAGGAAAATGGAGCCATCGGAGCCGTTCCTGTTGATGAAAATCTTTTTACCGGGGAAGATCTGGATGAGTTAGAAGAAGAATTAAACACGCTCGATTTAGAAGGATGACACCAACCAAGTCAAGGCAAAGATGAAGTCAGCTCAGCATGAGTTGAAATTGACTACATTCATTTTGTTCACCTAGAATCAACAGAATGTTTGTTTCCCATGCTGATTCTGGAGGGTTTACTCTCCTCAAAAAAGGAATACTCTCCCTACATCTTCTCTCCTGACTTTGGCTACATCTCATAGTAAGTTCATCATAGTTCATGATAAAATGAAATATAAAAGTCATTGCAGAAAATGAGTGTTGTAACTGTCCACTCAAGTAGGGAGTGTAACTGCTTTTCTGGCCTTTGGTTTTCATTGGGCATGTGTTAGTATCAACAACATAAATTTACACTTAAGATACCCTTCATCTGATGCAGTTTTCAGTGAGTGATTTCCTGTCCTTTGTGTTTATATGGTTTAAAGACTGCCTAGAATGTGAGCACTGTACTTTATAAAGGAAACTGCTCGTACAGATTCAGTATCGTGTATCTGTGGACAATTCCACAGACATCTGAAATGGATTATGAACCCACCAGGATCAGCTACAGTGCCCTGTGTTTTCCTTATTCTTCTTTGCCAATAAAGTTGGAAATAAAGACCATCATACAATAAAAAAAAACCTAAAGGATAACATCAAGATAAATTCATATATGAACTACAATGAAAATACCAATAGAACTTTAAAACAAAAATAATCTTTGCTTCAATTACATATCCAAGGCAGTCTTCACACAAGACAACTGCATGTTCCATGCACACATCTCAGTTACTCTGACAGCACATATGCTTAGCTCTCCTTTCCTATGTGGCAGGCCATTCTTGTCACCTCTCTTCTCTTCCTGTTTTGTCAGGAGCTTCCTACTATATTGTACAATGTGTACTTAGCAGGAAAATAAGATATCAACAGAATAAAATATCAAATATGTAATGAGTGCTTAGAGTAGACATCAACATTTTCACATCAGCTGTGTACTTGCTTACAAACCTAAAAGATAACATCAGAATAAAAACCTATGTGAACTACAATGTAAATACAAACAAAAGTCTACCACAGAAATAACCTTTGCTTCAACTGTCTCACCTAAGGGAGTCTTCACATGAAAAGTGTATGCGCCTTACACAAGTATAGCTTACACTGACAGCACGTATGTTTTATTTTCCTGTCCTTTCTTGTAGGGCACAGTTGACATCTTTTTGGTTTTCCTGTTGTTGTAGTAGGTCTTTGTGATGCTGCACCTGTCTGTTCACCTGACCGCTTACCAGTGTGCTCCACAATTTTTTTTTTTTTTTTTTTAGGTACCAGGGATCGAACTTGGGTCCTTGTGCTTGCACAGCAGGCGGCGAAACCACTGAGCTAAATCCCCACCAGATCCACAATTTTTTAATGTATTTTCCTGGGCAGAAAAATTTTGTTTTTCCTCTCCTGTAAATGATCTCTTATGAGTTCCAGTCCCAATCCTCTAAGAAAATTTCCCTGTGATATTTTGCCCTTGTTATTTTCTTTGTTAACAATCAAATTATTTGTGCCACACATGTTTAGTATTAAGTAAAACACAATCATTGGCCAACACTTTGAGTGATATCATAGTTGCCACATAACTCATCAACAACATCTACTCCATCTTAGGTTTGGTTGTAGAAAGTTTCTATCTCAGGCTTCCATTTTGTCAAGGTTTCCTTATCAATATTTCCATTATGATGCAATGTTGATGTCAGCAGTACCAGTTTGTTTTTCTTTGCCATATACAAGGGCAAGGTTAATCTTTCTGAAATCCAAAAATTACACTATACAATTCTCTGTTTTGAAATTGCAACAATTCATTTGGAATTTCTGCTTTGTTCCTGCGTACAGTCCCTACATTGGTCGATTTGTGCTCTGTTAGCAAGTGTAACATCAATTGGAAACTAGTAAAACTATTGTTGAATGTCACGTTCCAATTTGTTTTGGAGATAGGAACAACAAGTCTGTTCACAACATCATTCAGTTTATTACTATATGAATAAGAACATGGTGGCTGAGTTCCAGGATAAATTTCTAAATTGAAACCATAATAGGTGTTTGCATCTACAAGGGCATATGCCATATTTTGACCCATTGCTTTTCCATAAATCTTTTACATTCCTGTGATTATCATGAGAAATCCCTGCTAAGCACAGCAGACCTATGAATGCTTTCAGTTCAGTTAATGAAGTGTCATAATAAATGCATCTTTGAATACAGCTATTGGTGCTTACAGAACATTTTACTTGTATTTCAGCCTTTGTGTATTTCACAACATCTTGT
The DNA here is from genome assembly GCF_053883595.1 of Heterocephalus glaber. Classification (NCBI taxonomy): domain Eukaryota; kingdom Metazoa; phylum Chordata; class Mammalia; order Rodentia; family Bathyergidae; genus Heterocephalus; species Heterocephalus glaber. The sequence goes on along the minus strand of NW_028258173.1, from coordinate 4,422,450 downwards.
AGCGTTTCGTCTGTTACAATTTCCAACATTGAATGGCAATGCTGGCATTCGTTCTATCCAATAGGTTTCATCCCTGCCAAGACGCTCACTATATTTTCAGACCTAGTTCTAACACTGGATAATTCCATTTGGTTGTGTGACCATTTTGCAACATTTCAACTAGTCAAATATGCACTCACATTGCTATTTTCTTCATCATCTGAATCAAAGAGGTCTGCATTCCCTGTGTCTGTATCAGTCTATTCTTGCTCCATTTGACTGTCACAGAAACCTTGGCTCACATGGCCAAAGTGATTATCATCTTCATCATCCATGCATGAATAATCTGCTGATTCACTTTTGACCTCCTCCAAAACTTACAAATCTGGTTTTTCATGTGCCTTTGTACTGAATTGTGCTACTTCTACCAGAAAAATCAAAAGAAAACTTTTTTTAAAAAAACAAATCATAAATGCACAGAAATTTAGCCATGAGCATTTCATGGGTAAAACTCGCCTGTTGCTGTTTTGAAGCTCCTATACACACCCCTTGCCATCTGCCAAATGGGAGAATCCACACATGGGTTTTTGCTTTCCCCAGGTGCAACTACTGTGAGTCACACCCACAATCCATTATGATAAAATATATGTTTTCATAACAGAAGAGTGATATGGGTGTATTTTGCCCCCTGTGATGCTCAGGTAAAAATACAAAAAACTTGTTAATCAGATCATTATGTGGGTAAAAATCCTGGTTTGATACTTTTGCACACAAGCACCCATCTTGCCATTCATCTACCAAGTGGGTAAACACAAAGATTGCTTCCTGTATCCCCTGGGTGCAGCTACTGAGACACACAGCTGCCTACTTTTATGCAAATGATTGTCAGGCTTTTTTTTTCTTTTTAATCAAAATATGCTCCTTATATAATCACAGAAATGCAGAAAGTAAACAATGGGTGGAAAATGGCACAGGATTGTTCCCACTCATGTGAGGAGCACTAGGCAAACTGGGTGACATCTAGACCATGACTCAGCCTTGCTCCCTCACACTGTTGTTGATATCTGGCACAGGCAACTCAGGAAGGGGCAAGCACCATGCTATTCAAATCTCATTATAAAGCACATCACAGGGTCTGCTGCCTCCCAGGGAGGAGGAAGATGCTCAGGACCAGTATCCAGCAGGCAGTGAACCCAGTGGTGCAAGGGCAGCACCCCAAAGTCAAGGTCATGACTTCATCCACATATGGCCCAGGTCTCTACTTTTTGTTCACAGTCAAATACCTTCTCACTCGCCCCCAGCAGATGTCCCTCTACTTTGCCCCTTCTCTTGCAGAGCAGAGGTCCTCCTCTCAGGAGGCCTTTCTTGGTTGAATTTTAGCAAGGTTGTCAACAGGGTTTCAAATGTGGGTAGGACATGATGGCTTAGGACATGTTAGTCTAATGCACCTGTGGATGGTTCCGTGTGCTTCAGAACTTGAGAGACTGCAGACAGTAAAGTATATGTGCCAGGGGTTCAGAAAGGGGCACTCCTGAAACACGGATGCAGGGATTGTTCTGATCCCATGCCTTGTGATATACCAAATCATCCCTAACTGAGAGGTGCAAAGCAGCTTTTTGTTTTGCATCTCAATGGGTCATGAATTTGATGGATCACTGTGTAGGAGACTTGTGTCTGCCCTGAGTATCTGGGACCACAGCTGAAAGACTCAAAGGCCTGAAAGAAGTATTGCAGTGAGAGCTGGAAGGCATGAATCCCCATCCCCATGCTGACTTGAGAATGGGTGTGGCCTCTGAACCATGGAGCTGCTGGAAGGAAGGGGAGGTCGAGCCAGTTTCCCCAAAGTTCACATCCTGCTGCCTCCACTTCACTCCATTTCCACTAGGGACTGGCCTTGGAGGGCAGGGAAGGGGTTGGGGGGCCTTAGCACACACCCACCACTATGAAAACAGCTGTCCTTCACCCTCACCTCCACTCACATACATATTCAACACATGCTCTCATATGCTGACACGCACATGCATACACTCATATGCATATGTATTCACACATAAACACATATTCCACAGTCTCATACGCTGACAGAGGTGTGCATGCATACCTTCACACACATGTGCACACATACATTCTCATAATGTAGTACACATGCACACATACATGCACACACATAGGCACATTTTCCTACACCTACACACATGCCTGTATTCACACACAAACAGAGGCTCTAACACTCCTACACGGACGTGTACACTCATCTACATTCATACACACACACAACGGAGCCTCTTGCCCAGTAGATTCTGGTGCTTTTCCTGATCCAAGAACCAGCCATGAGAAGCAGGGGCTTTATCCTTCTCTGTCCCTCCACTGTGATTCCAGATAGGGATAGGGAGGAGGGTGCAGTGGCAGCCCACAGGAAGTGGCAGCAGCAAGCCCACTCTGCCTCGCCCTCAGCAGCCAGGAGGCTACTCTTCCTGGGGTTCCAGGCTAGGAGAAGGGAGATTAAGGGAAGATCACCTCCTCTCCCTGCCTCCCGGCATGGTGAAGACAATGCCTGTGCTGAAGAGTGTTTGGGCTGCTGCTGCCCAGCAGCTGGCCACACCTCTGGCCTCTTTGTGCTCCCAGTCACGTCCTCAGTGCCAGGCTCAGTGGCCTTCTGGGAAGTGGGCTGTGAATAGCAGAATCTTCCAAGGCCTTTTTTGGAGAATCCCATGGCAGTGGCTACAAGAGCACTGGGTGAATCATGAATGCATGCCCTGCTTGAGTAATATAGTTATTAAAACCCACACTTTCTCTTAACACGAGGTTAAGGGGACAAGCTCTGGGAAAGGCGAGCATGCACTCAGGAGCTCTTCCAGGGCAGCGGCATGAAATGTTCCTGAGGCCTGGGGAGGCAGGCAGAGAGCAACGAGAGGCCCAGGCAGGGCAGTGCACAGAGGAAGCAGGACTCTGGGCAGCACCACCAACTCTGCTGGCCCCACATGGGGCCCTGTGGCGCCCAGCAGAGCCAGAGCCTCCCTCTACCTCCAGCGGTTTCCAGGAAAGGCTCTGTTGCCATGGGAACATTCAGCCAATTATTCTACTTTGCAGAAAAATCACTTACCAGCCAACTTGGCTGGAAAGCGTCCCTTCTCAAGAGCAAATGCTACCTCATGGTGTTTGGCCTCACTGCAGCCATATCTGTGAGTGGAGAAGCAGGAGGACAGCCTGAGTCACAAGAAAGTCCACACAGCAGAGTGTGTGGACAACGCAGGAGAAGGGCGAGCCCTTTAGAAAATCACAGATGGCCTTGAAGGGGTTTACAAGTCCAGACACAAGCAGGAGCCTCCTGAAGATGCAGAGTGAGTCAGGACCAAGGTCATCCAGTTCCACCTGACTAGCATCACTGAAAGCCAGGCTCAGCTGGACACTGGGAATGCAGACAAGCTTCTAGTACCTTCCATGGGAACTTGGAGTCCAAAGAGGAGTAAGGACTGGTGAGCAGATCAGTATCATCAAGTGACAAGGACAATGGTACCACATGTTCAGATTAGTTAGAAGTAGCCCAAGAGAGGAAAGAGAATGCAGGAAGGCTGGAGGCTGGGTTTTGATGTGTGAATAAGAGCTTCCCAAGCAGACAAGGGGTGAGGGTGGGAGCTCTGGGCAGAGGAAACATGAGTAAGGAATGGAGTCATGGAACAATGAAGTACATTGTGAGGACAACAGGTTGCTGAGTGCTGTCAACAGCCAGGGGCAGGATCGTGGGGTTGGAAGTCAAGCACACCCTTCGGATCTGGCTTTGGGCCTGTGTGCAGTGGGAAGAACCAGACTGGCAGGTAGCCAGGGCAGGCAGGATGGAGAGCAGGAAGGAGGTCAGAGATCAGCCAGGAGGCTGAGGCCCCACCCAGGCAGGAAGTGAGGAAGCTGGACCAGAGCTGGCATCAGGCAGAAGCAATAGAGTCAGCAGGCGAGGACTGCTGGGGGCCTGGCGAGGAATGGGGTGAGACCCCCCGATCTCCACCTGAGAGATGGGGTTTGGAGGCCACTTTAACCAGGCTGAGGAGGAGAGTAGAACAAGGTTGGGCTGCCTCTCGCTGAGGAGACAGGACACATCAGTATCCAGGAGGCATGCTGCACTCAGGCACTCTGGAGCCAGATTGCTGAGTGCAATGCCTATGCAGATGAGTCTTAGTTGTGTGGCCTTCAGCAAGTGATTGAACCTCCCTGAACTTCAGTTTCCTCTTTTTCTTATGGTACTGGGAATTAAATTCAGTGCCTGCACATCGAGTTACATCTCCACTCTTTATTTTTTATTTTGAAACAAGATCTTACTAAGATGCTGAGTTGCCCAGGCTAGGCTGGAACTTGAGATCCCCCTAACTCAGCCTCCCAGGATGCTGGGATTACAGTTGTGCATCACCATGCTGAGCATCAGTTTCCTCTTTTGTAAAATAAAATCCACCTCACTGGGTCTATATTAGTCAGCTTTACCATTACTGGGACAAAATATCTGACACCCACAACTAGAAGGAAGAGAGGTTTAATTTGGCTCATCATTTCAGAGGGTTTAGTCCGTGGTCTACTGACTCCAAGGCAGGGATATCATGGCAGAAGATGTGGTAGAGCAAAGCTGTTCATGTCCTGGTGGCCAAAGAGACAGAACACAGGGGAAAAGAACAAAAGAGGAAACAGCCAGGGACCCCACAGAGTCCCCACAGGCACACCTCAATGACCCACACAGCCAGACTCAGAAGTGTGCTTCACTAATCCCCTAGGCAGATCTCAGGCCTGCCAAGTTCACAGGCAAAATTGCTGATGTGAGCGCTTAAGGCCCAGAGTCCAGGCCTGGGTCCTCCTGCAGCCGCCATTGAATATGAGCCCTGGTTGCCTCAGAAAAAATATGTTGTGTGAGGGCCCCTAGGCCAGGCCAAGAGACCACATGACACCCTCCAGGGTGAAGACCACCTTGCCAGGCTGCCCCCATTGGCACAGCCCACCCAGCTGTGCCAGGCAGAGCACAGTTAAGATCCACTTACACAACAAGAAACCAAAGTTATAAATACAACCACGTGGAACACAGCAAGCTGGCTGGAGAACAGCAGTGCCTCTGGGGCCCCAGCCCACCCCCCGCCAGTGCATAACCCCCCAAGAACATCAGGAGAGGGAGCTCAGGTGCCCATCTGACCCCCACCTTGGGAGGGGCACCTCGACCTCACACTACCGATTTCTGGTACAGGACCCTTGAGCCTGGCCAGGAAATCCTCCCTCTGCCACACCTGGGCAAACTCATCTGCCACCGCTCCCCAGTTGTCTCCTGTCCCTGGCTGCTCTTGGTGTCCATGGGGATGTCAGGAAGTCAGGAACCAAGCAGGAGAAGAAACGAGACGGTTTGCTTTCCCGCCGACACGCCAGCCTGCCTGTGCACATTCTTCACCGCAGCATCAGTGAACCCTTGCACAGACCCAGGACCCTCAGGGTTATTTTACAGAAGAGGAAACTGAGGCTTGGAGAAGCTCAGTACCTGGCCTGAGGCCGCCCAGCTGAGAATCAGCGGCACAGGGATTTGAACGCAGCTGCACCTGCCTCGCTCCTGAGCAGCTGAGCATTAGCGCGGTGAGTGTATGTGTCTCTAGGTGTCCTCATGGGTGCCCCCTATGCAGAGCCCACCGTGGTGGGCATTCCTGGCCTTGGGACCCCACTATAGTCACCTGGCTCGTAGTGCTAGGGCCTTAATCCTGGCGTAGTGTGCTACCCTTCCGGTTTGATGTGACTCCTTAGGGACAGAGGCCATCTTTCCAGCTTTCCCATCCTGTTGACTATGCAGACTCGGTTCATGGCAGCCTTTGCTGGCCAAGCCCTGACACCTGGGATGGGATGGTTGGGTATCCCTGCCGACTTACTGTGCCCTGGAGAAGTCTGGGGAATGACTTCCCTTGACACAAAAGCACCCTCACCCAGAGATGGCTTGCTGTCACCAGCACAGCAACGAGGAAGGTGACTGTATAGAAAACTTTCCACCAAGGCTCAGAGCCCCTCAGAGGTGCCAGCCCAGCTCGTGCTCGTTGCATTTGTGCCAGGCACCTAGGTGACGCCAGAGTGTGTGAATGAATGAATTAATGAATGAGGGAGTGAACAAATGAACAAATGAACGAATGGACTCGTCTTTTTAAATGCCACCTCTAAGGCAGAATCAGTTCTCCCTGGTGGTCAGTATTCCTCTGCAAGGGTGCAGGGTACCTGGAATGTGTCTGGCAGGCAGACCCTCAGCCAAAACTGAGCAGGGCTGTACCAGCCATTGGAGAGCAAAGAGGAGTAACCCAGCGTGGAGGACCCGGCCAGGTGTGTAGGTGCCAGGAAGCATGTGTGCAAGTGGGCCAGCTCAGCCAGGCTGGCAGTGAAGGAGAGAGCCGAGCACGGGTGGGCATAGACATAAAGGCTAGGATTCGATCTTGAACCCCAAAGGAGGGGGGATGGGGACACTCCTCCAGGGTGAGTGGTCGGTGCCTGGGGAATGTTTGAACAGAGTTCCACAGAGCAGCCCTCTCACCAACCCACTGTGCCAGCACCGAAGGACCAGTAATCCAGAGATTTCTAAATCCATGGGACATCTGGGATCGTCCTCACCTGAATCCCATTCCCCTCAGAGCCACACTGCTAACTCAAGACTTTCCGAGGTTAGCGTCTGCTGGGGGTAGCCCCTTGGCTTTCCAGCTGCAATACACCCACGGCCCCAGAGAATCCTCCCACATGCCCACCCCAGTTCCCCAGACCATGTAATGGTCAGCTCAGGGGACATCCTAGAGGGGGTAAAACCAAGAACCTGGAGCTTTACAGACCTGTGGCTGAAAGCCAGCCCTTTCAGCTATGAGGCTTTGCACAAGTCGACCTCTAAGATTGAGGAGGAGATGACATCCCCGGCCCCAGAACTGCTGGGGAGAAGAGTCGGAGGTGCCACACAGACAGCGCCTGACTGGTGCTCCTGGTCTGTCCCCCAGCCCGGCCCTCATGCTGTGGGTGGAGGGACTACATTGTTTCCACCCACATCTGGAGCATTCGCCTTGATGAAGGGTCTCTGTGTTTTTGCTTGACACACAGTGGGTCCAGAGGACTATGTTGGAACATCAAACAGTGGAAAATTCACCTCCTGCAGGAGGAGCTGATTCAGACAGTCGGACAGTCCTGGATGGGGTGGCCTGGACAGACGTGTGGACAGTGCCCTGCCACCAGGTGCCGCCCTTCTGCCTCACTTGTCACCTAGGCCATTTCCCAGGGGCTCCACTGCACAGCACCTGCCCCGTCTTGACAGTCGCACCCTTCGGCCTTGACAGCCACAGCCTGCTGAGGAGCTGGTGCCAAGGGGAGCTTGGAGCAGAGGAAGAGATCAGAGCCCCTGCTACCATGAAGGAAAATAAGAGGAATTAATTAAATAATGCAAATAAGACACCAATCGCTCACAAGGCCCAGGTGCGGCTGCTCACAGAGGCGGAATCCAGACAAGGGCCCAGGGGCCATTGCAATTTACCCTATCTGGAAAGAAAAGCCCTTCATGTGGAAAACCAAGACTCGTTTCTGTTTGTTTATTCATTTGTTTGCTTGTTTGTTTTAAGGCAACACTCTCAGCTCTGCAGAACCATTTCAACGTCCCAGTGATTTAATCAAAGGGTAGGGGGTGTTCTGGTCCACCGTGAAGTGTGTGGCATGATTTTCCAGGTATCTATTCAGTTCTAGCGAGAATGAATCTCTTCCTCCCTAAAACAATGAAAAGGTGGATAATTAGCGTGTAATCGTTAATGGGTAATTTCATAGGGGGTGAGCAGATTTCATAATATCATTCTGAATATATTTGCATTTAACTGAACTCCCTTTTCCTCACTCTCTTCTGTGATTTTTTTTTGTTGTATCTGTAATTATTTTAATTGAAATCTTCCTCTAATGGAAACAAAGAACTGCATCTGTAGGAGACTCAGCTTCTGGAGCCTCCCGGCTGCTGGTGGCATGGCCTCCACCAGCCCCCAGGGACCACAGCCTCAGGGGGCTTCTGCCCTCCACCCAGCTCTCTAAGTTGGCTCTGCTGACAACAGGACCAGCTGGTGTGCATGTGTGTGCCCGTGTGTGTGCCCATGTGTGAACATGGGTGTGTTTCCCCATCTGGGCCTGGTTGGCGTGCTGAGTGGGAAAGGCAGCTCTGAGAGCCAAGAGCCCTGGACCACCATTCTAGTCCTCAGTTGGAACCCGCGAGTGGCCCTGAGCAAGTTTCCTTCTTGTTCCTTAGTTTCCCCACCTGCACAATGTCAAGCCTGTCCTTAGACTCTTGAGGCCTTTCACCCCAGCCAAGCTCTGAATCCCTGACCTCTTCTCAGGGACTCCATCGTGGCTGTGGGCCAGAGTGCCCCATCTGTCACTCGGAGGAATGTGTCCCTCTGCCCCATCCTCAAAGAGCCTCATTCTAGAGGCTTTCCTTGCAGGTGGAACTGTGTTACAAAAACGCAAAGAGGAGGATGCTGCTAGGCCCAGCCTCAGGGCACAAAGGAAGAGCAGACTGGTGAGGGTTGAAAGAGGCTACCCCCAGAGTGCCCTCTGAGGGGCGCCTCTTCCCAGGCAGTTCTGGGCTCCCAAACCTCACCTGCCCTAGTCCTCACCCAGTTTCCTTTTTGCTGAGTCTGCTCTGCCCAAGGCCCAGGGCCTGGGGTTCTGCACCCCCAAGCTACTCTGGGGACCTCAGTTCCTAGAGGTTCTTTCCCTCCACAATTTGACTCTGAAATCTGCCAGATGCTGCCAACCAGCACAGAGGCAAGACTTTTGACCAAGTTGTCTGAACTGCAACTAAGAGCAGCAGTGTGAAACCTGAAGGGAAGCCAGGAAGCCCAGCAAGGGACCCAGGGTCCCCCAGAATGCCAGCTCAGAGCTGAGTCTCCAGGGTGTGGCCAGCATGGAGCCACTGCAGGACAGATATCTGACACGAGGAGTTGGGTGAGATGGACCTGCTAACCGCAACCTCCCTCCCTGCCTGGCCACATTGTCCAGCCTGCTCTCCACAGTTCCGCAGAACTGTGGCTCAGCCAGGCTGACACTGTGAGGGAACAGCGAACCCTGAGGGCTAGGCCACAGTGTGGCCATCTGCATGCCAGGGGCCCCTCAGGACAGCAGGGACACAGGCAAGCAGCCTGGCTGGCCACCCGGTGACTGGGGCACCCTCCTCCAGAACCAGCTGCCTTCAGCCACAGAACTCCTGGGGTGCTGAACGTCTGGAGGCGGAAACTCCACCCTGATTTTTCATTGTTGTTACAGAAAAGTTAGTTTCTGCCAAAAGGGAAAGATTAAAATGGGAACAGTGCCCACCCCTTGGGGATTGTTATTCTCCTCATCAGACCTCCCTGGCCATGCCGGGCCGGCTCCTGACAGTGTGCCAAAAGGCCTTCCCAGTCCGGGGCTGAGGAGGCCTCAGCTTCTCCGATCCAGAGCTGGAGTTGGAGCCAGAGCGGCAGGCCCCCTGGACGTCTGGATCAGAGCAGGACAGGGCAGGACCAATGCAGATGGTCTGTGAGTGAGAGAGAAAGAAGCCCAGAACACACCCCAAGGCCGCCTGCTCCCCCGGTCCCCATCTCCCCTCAGCACACCGGGTTGGGGTCCAGTTCTGAAAGCCTATCAGTAAGCTTGTGCAGCCTGCAGGCCCAGCCTGGAATGCACCCCTCCCGCCTCAGGGACCCTTTCCCTCCTTGGAGAATCCATATCCCATGTGTGAGTGTTTCACGTTCACCCTCCAGGAGCGAAAGCATGTCTGGAGTTGGCCCTTCTCCCTCCTCTGGTGGCCAGGTACCAATGCTGGAGCTCCCGCCCTCACAGGCCCAGCACACTCCCTCCAGCTGCCAGCTGCCTGTCCCAGGCAGGCCGAGTCTCTCGCTCCAGCCTCTGCTCCGGGGAGGTCAGTGAAGGGTACAGTTGGCACCTTCGCCATGATCAGTTGACAGGACAGTGCCCTAGCCCACTGAGAGGACAAGGGACAGTCGCCACCTGCCAACTCCTCTGGGGAAATTCAAGGAGGAGATGAGGTGAGTGAGGGCCACTTGGCTCTACCTAGGTAGGGGATAGGGAAGGCACATATGCCAGGCACCAGCAGCAACAGCCTCGGGCCTGCAGCCCGTCTCTGGGCACGTCAATCTTCCCCATGCCTGAGTCTCTCATCCTGGGATGGCAGTGCAGGCCCCAAAAGTGTCCCCCAAAAGCAGCTCTCATTCCAAACCCAACCCAGCTACCTTTTACCCGGAGAAGATAACCTGGTAGCCAGGGGTATCTGGTTCCAGGTCCCCCGAGAATATCAACATCTTCAAGTGCTTAAAACCCTTATATAAAATGGCATATGCGTTCAGACATGGTGGTACACACCTATAATCCAAATGCTCTGGGAGCCTGAGGCAGGGACATTGCAAGTCGAAGCCCAGCTTGGGCACCTTAGCAAGACCTTGTCTCAACATAAAAAGGTAAAGGGCCAGGGATTTAGCTCAGTGGTGCCACCACCTGCCTTGCAAGTGCAAGGTCCTGAGTTTGATCCCCGATACCAAAAATTATAAAATAAAATAAAAGGGTAAAAAGGGCTAGATGTAGCTCAATACAAAGGCCTTGGGTTCACTCCCCCATACCAAAAAAAAAAACCCAAAAAAACTGCCTCCAGTGCACTTCAAATCATTTCCAGGTGACTTATTATATGCCTAATATATTGTAATGCTATGTAACTAGTTATTATATTGATTTTCTTTTTACCTGTATCATTTTCATTGTTGCATTATTCTTTTTTTTATTGTTGTGGGGTATTTCTTCCCCAAACATCTTCTTTCCACCATTGGTTGAATCTACAGAGGCAGAACCCATGTGTACAAGGGCCAAGTGTCCTTAGAGGCAAGTACTGGAGCCAGGCTCTGCTTTTCAGGGAGTCCAAAGTAAGATGGGAGGAAAGTAACGGCTCAGGCTGCTGTTGCAGTCTGGGGTGATGGTTAAACTCAGGTGTCAACTTGCCCAGATTCATAGATGCCAGATTTAAAGGAGGAGAGGTTTAATTTGGCTCATGGTTTCAGGGGAGTCAGTCCATGGTCAGCTGGCTCCAAGGCAGGAGTATCATGGTGGAGCAAAGATATTTAGTTCTTGACAACTGAGAAGCAGAACAGAGGAAGAGTACCAGAGAGGAAGGGGTGAGGGACTAGATATAGTGCCCAAGGTCACACTCCCACCACCCACCCAATGTGGTCCTTTAACTCCCTGGGTGGCGCCCAAAGCCAATCAAGTTGACACTCTGCCCTGTCATACTCAGTCTGATTCAGATGCCAGTCTCTTCTGGAAACACCCAAAAGTAACATCTGGTATCCATGAACCTGGGGAAGTTGACACCTGAGCTAAACCATCACCCCAGACTGTATCAGCAGCCTGAGCCAGTCAATTCCCATAGATAAACCAAGACCACACAGCACTCTGCAACCAGCCGGCTGCACCCTGGCTTCCAGAATGAACAAACTGAAACTCTCAGGTCAGGTATTATGTCCCAGCAATGTGAAAGCTGACCAATACACTGAGTAAAGAGCTGGGCAGCCATCAGTGGTTCCACTGAGGCAGATAGAACAGAAGGGTGGCAGGAGAGCACATTTTCTCTCCCCACTTGAGCCAAGGTTGTCCATCTTCTGCTGCCCTTGACACCAGAAGACACCAAAGCTCCTGAGTCCCCCAAATGCCAGCACGTATACCAGTGCACTGGCCCCTGCCCACCCTGTTCCAGGCCCTCTGCCAGGGACTCATCCTCGGCTCCCTGGTTTTCGGGCCTTTGGACATAGACTGAGTCATACCCTTGGCTTTCAGGGCCTTCAGCCCATCTGACACTCCTTGGCCAAATATTTAGTTCTCATACAGGGAGAGTAGAGGGCAGAGACTAAACCAAATTAATGTGCACTAACCAGGAAGGTAAGGGAACTTGAGATTAGGCTCCCTGAAAAACATCTAGGACCAAAGAAAACAAACTCAAGAGGGACAAAAGCCTTTCTCTAAGAATTTGTGCTGCTACAAGGAAAATGAATTTCTTCTGAGTGGCCCTATCTTAGCCCATGTGTGCTGCTATAATGAAATACCTGAGACTGGGTGGTGTGTGAAGAACGTTAATTTATCTTAGTTTCCTGAGAGACTGAGGTGGGAGGATCATACATTTGAGCCCAGCATGGACAATTTAGCAAGACCCTGAGTCAAAATAATTTTTTTTTTAAAAAGGACATAAATTTATTTCTTCCAGTTCTGGAGGCTGGGAAGCCCAAAGTCAAGGTTTGGGGATCCGTACCTGTGAGAGGCTTCTCTCTGCTCCAAGACAGAGGCTGAAGCAGAAGGGCCAGGGAGCGCACCAGCCCCACATCCTTTGACTCAGGTGACAAAACCATTCATGAAGCCTCACTCAGCCTTCGTGTGACTCAGTCACCCCCAAAGGCCCCAGCTCCTAGTGTGACAGCACTGGGGGTTGCATTCCACATGACCCCAAGGGATGAAACTGAGATGTATACTGTACTAAAGCTCCAGAAATAGATTTTCAGTCTTGTATGTGAGCGAATACTGTCACAGCCCTGACTGCCTCAGGGTGTCATGGGCTATCATTAAAGTGCTGAGGTCCTCCTTACTTGAGGCATCAAACGTCACCAAAGCAGATACAGATAAGGTTACACAGAGACCTCAAGTACAGGACCAAGACTTCTTGGGTCCCCCATGCAGGTGGTAATTTGTACCATGGAGAAGCTAACAGAGTACATCCCTTGCATCTGATCTTTGGAAGTATTCACTGTACATTTATTCAGATGAGGGCTAAGGAGGCACAGAAGAGGACAGGAAGGCAGCTGGGCAGCCTTGGTCCTCTGCAGTCAGAAGCTAACGGGACCTCTTGCAGGGGGAGCCTGCCCATGAGGTTGGTCCTCAGCCCTGATCTCTGGGGCACCTCGCCCACAACCTCAGCACCCTGCCACCCCAAGCAGCTTGTGAAGAAACATTGTCTAGCTACAAACAGCACTGACCACAAAGGAAGCCTGGGAAACCACACTTTCTTCTTTGCATTGCAGTTTGGAATCTAATGTCCCAGTGACAACGTAGTGCCTTTGACTCCAAAATTCATGGACCTACTGCCACCCACTCCCCATAAATGAGGCTGGCTGGACTGAACCAGATAGGCAATGCTCCATCCTCTCTCTGCAGGTGACCTCCAGAGCTGTCCCCCTCCCCCTGTCACCAGAAGGTGTCTTCCCCAGCTGTACTCTCCAGCAGACCCGTAGGGCTTGCTTGGAGACCATCAAGCTTCTGAGATGACTCCAGGCCCTCTAAGCACCCAAGCCCTGAATGCTGTCCTGCTGGGGCCTCAAAGATGTCAGGAAGGTAGAGTTGGCTCCTCACACTGCCCTCTTGGCCAAAGATTAGAGTCACTCAGTGTCCTGCTCAGCACTGGGGTCACTGTGTAAGTTGTAGCAAGCTTACAATGATACAAACAACCCTCATCCACAGAGACTCGGGTATGAGTTATGGCCAGTGGATCCAATTGACACAACAGACCACTGTGGTTACAGACCAGCCCAGCCTGTTTGCAGACTGACTCTGCATTCCAGATGCCCGTGTCCTCCCTTTGAATCTCATTCCGTCATTGAGGAGTTAAATTCTTGGCATGTATTCAATTTCTATTCATATGATTTTCATGATCTTATCTTCTGTCAAGATTGTCCTTTAACAGGGATGGATCTCTAGTTGGCAGACTTTCAAGTTCTTGGGCAAGATTTGAAGACAGGGCTTTCAGGCTCTGTCCAGGTTCCTCCCCACCCTCCCCCGGTCCCTCTGGCCTTGCCCAGTTCACCCTGGAGCTGATTCAAAAGTGCCCCAGGGCTCTGTCTGTGACAACTGCCCCAGGCCACTTGCCGAGTAACCCTAGAGGAACCCTATCACCTGCTGCTGCAGCCTGTCCCTGCAATGACTCGAAATCTTCACCCAGGTACCACACGACTGGGCAATTCCACTTCCGGATTATACCCAGGAGGAATGAAAGTATTGCGTTCAAATCAAAATTTGCCCACAAATGTTCACAGCAGCATTAGTCACACAGCTAGAAAGTAGAAATAGCGCCAATGTCTGCCCACCGACACACAGATACACAAAGCATCATTGGGCCATGTGGGGACATAAGGAAATTCAGACCCAGGCTCCAACACGATGAGCCCTGCGAACAAGCGGCTGGGTGAGCAGATCCACATGCAGAGGCCATATGTCACGTGCGCCCATTCACAGGAAGGGTCTGGAGAGATGGAAAGCAGATTAGTGGTTGCTTAGGGTGAAGGGAGAGGGGATGGGGCAAGGGGGACAGTAAAGGGCACAAAGTTTCTTTCTGAGGGGATGAAATGCCCTGGCATTGATGAGTGATGGCCATGGATACGGGTGAACACATAAAACCCTTTGAACTGGATGGCTGATGCGGAACTGTGTAGGGTGTTAGTCTTCTGTCCTAATAGGATAACAGACCAAGTGGCTGAAACCACGGAAATTTGTCTTCTTGGGGTTCTGGAGTCTGGAAGACCCAGATCAAGCTGTTGGCAGGGGGCTCCCCAGGCCGTCCCTCCCCTCCTCCCCACATGGTGGTCCCTCTGTGGGTGTCTCTGGGGTCTCTTTGTGGGTCCAAATTCCCTCTTTTATGAGGATACTAGTCATACTGGAGTAGGCTCATCCTGATGGCGTCTTTTTAATTTAAGCACCTCTTGGAGGCCCTGTCCGCCAATACAGTCACATTCTGGGGTAATTCTGGGGGGTAGGGCATCAACATGAGTTTTTGAAGGACACAATTCAGCCCATAACATATAGTATATGGATTATATCTCAAAGCAACTATTTTTAAAAATAAGTGAAGGATCTCTACAGCCTTTCCAAAAGGGGATCTTGTTTCTCTCTGAGAGTGGGCACGATTTAAGCTCCCCCTTATTTCCCCAGCTCACAGTTCTGTCTTCCCCCAACCTCAAGGACAGGTGGAGTCCCAGACCAATGCCTCTCCCGGAGTCTTGGCCCTGCAAGGTACCACGAATCCCTCTAACCATCCACAAGGAGACAAATCCATCTATATACTACTGAGCTTGGTGAAGTACACCTCACAGTTCCCACCTGGTTTCCAGGCTCCTGCCTGGAGCATCTCCAGGGCAGGACTTGGCCCTGATCTCAGGCTGTCCAGGTCCCCCATACACAGGCCTGAAGCCAGGCCTGGGGAGGAGGGCAGAGATGGAGTAGGTGGGGGCTCATACTGTGACTGCAGCACTGGGAGGGTCCCAGAGGCACAACCTAACCACAAGACAGGGACAGGGCCACCCACGGCAAGCTGACAGCAGGGCTCAGCTCCCTCTCCCAAGAAATCTCACCCACCAGGATGCTGGTGGGAGCCTGCAGCCCCTGTTCACACGCCAGGAGGGCGATGGCCTGGGGACTTGGGCTGTCTCCCCTTCTGCTATGAATCGCTCTCCTGTGTGCTGATCTCAGGATTGGCACTCTGTGGATATTAACTAATTAGTGTAAATACAGTAATGCAGAGATTACCTATTAGGAGGCTGTTGTTGATATTAGATCATTAGAGGTGATGAAAGCCTTCCCAAGAGCTCCTCTGGGATTCCACTCCAGCTTTCCCCTGCAAGTCTGGTCTCATAGCCTGGGGAAGCACAATGGGGTGAGAGTCTAGTGAATTTGGAGGGTCCCTGCTATTTTGCCCCTGTGGTTAACCTAAGGACTCTAAGGGGAAATCTGAACAAGAGGAAATCCTGGCCTGGACCACAAGGGGTGGGAGATGTGGACTTGATTTTGATGGCCACTGGGAGTCTGAGGGACTGGTGATGCTGTGTCCCCGGGCTAGCACTCATCTGGGGCCAGGTAAGCAAGAGGCTGGCTGCTCTCTTGGCACGGTGCTAGGATCTCTGGAAAGCCACTTCATTCATTCATCCATCCACCAAACACTCCCAGGCATTAAAAATAGACATACATGTACTCTTGGGGCTCAGCAAGGCCTGGCAGTCTTGCCTTCTAAGTTTGTCTAGATCGGCCCCTCCTTATCTTCCCCTGTGACGGTTAATCCTGATATGTCAACTTCACTGGCTCAAGA
Source organism: Heterocephalus glaber (assembly GCF_053883595.1). Classification (NCBI taxonomy): domain Eukaryota; kingdom Metazoa; phylum Chordata; class Mammalia; order Rodentia; family Bathyergidae; genus Heterocephalus; species Heterocephalus glaber. The sequence goes on along the minus strand of NW_028258173.1, from coordinate 4,406,369 downwards.
GACACCTTGCAAATTATTAGACCACACTTCCAGATGTGTCTAGGCAGCTCATGAGAACACAGCCTTGGGGTATTATATATGCTCCCCCATCCTTCCTCTCTGGCACTGTTCCCCTGATCTGCTTCCTGGCTGCCATGAACTGAGCAGCTTTGCTGCACCATGCCCTTCTGCCATGATGTTCATGCCTTGGAGCCTGTTAACCATGGACTGAATCCCCTAAACTGTGAGACAAATAAAACCCTCCTCCTTGGAGTTGTGGGTGGTATAATGTTCAGCAAAGCTGACTAATGCGTCACCCAACCTGTTGCTGGATTTCAAGACAACCAGATTACTACATTCCCCACCTCGCTCCCTGCACAGACCCCAAGTACCCCCCAGCCCCTGCCCCCACAGTGTCTGCACATGTCCGGCTCCAGCACGACAGCTTCTGACCCCTGAAGACCCCTTTGCTGGCTCCCTCCAGCCTCCCAGCTGTCCCCCACCTGCCTGGCACCTTCCCCTGCCTGGGCATGGAACTTGCAGTTCCCACTTCTCAACCCTTTACCCACAACATCTGCTCCACCCTCTCCCCTGCCCTCCCTGTCCGCACTGGCTGCATGGGTTGGTGAACTTTTTTCTGTGAAGGGCCAGATGCTAAACATTTTCAGCTTTGCAACCCGAACAGTCTCTGGCAAGTCCTCAACTCAAAAATGGTCACACCCGATGCATAATTAGAGGAGCAGGGCTGTGTTCCCAATTAAACTTTATTTATAAACACAGATTACAATGGGCCATAGCTTGTCGATGGCTGACCTAAGAGAAAAACTTTTGCCTTTCACACATTTCTCTCTCCGCTGCATTGTTCTTGGTAGCATTCGATGCCAGATGACAACGTGGATATTTATCTGTCTCCTAGTGGCACACGTGCCCCAGGAATACAAAGACGATTTTGCTCATTATTGTAAACCTGAGATAATACTTGCATATAATAGTCACTCAGTGTATTAAAAATAGATAAATAAGTGAAAAGGTCACCAACTCTTAAATAGTTAATGAAAGCAACAGAACATCATAGCTAACACATATCAAGTGCCTTTCTGTCAGTCTCCAACTGCCTGACAGCCCAGAAAGTCACAAGAGCTCCAGCTCAAGAGCAGAAAACAGTGTTGGCAGCTCTTATAGCAAATTTGCCTCCACAATGAAATTGAAGTTTTGATCTGCGCCAAGATTTGCCGCAAAGGGTGGAGAGTTAATCTGCAAAGGCACTGACCTCTGACATCCTGGTGAGAAAATCTGTCACTTCCCTGCCACTGTCCTATCCTATCTGCCTCTGCCTTGTAACTCAGAAGCCAGCCTGTGGTGCCCACCCGTATTCATGAAGAAGATGCCCTTTGCCTGCCTGGCCCTGAGGCCAAGCCGCACGCACGGTGAGTGCTGGGGAACAGACATCCTCTGGCATCCACAGACAGGTACTCATATCTCGGCATGGTTTCTCTGCAGAGAGAGAAGGAAGGGCCGGTGGGAGCAGCACGGCCTTCAGTCCTGGCCCGGAGACCTGGGACTCCCAAGAAAAGCCTTATTTGGAAGGGAAACTCTCAAGTCTCAGAGCCTCATGAGTCAAGCAGCAGGAATGCTTGTGACATTTCCTAACAAATAATAACAATCCCTTACCTCTGTGGGCTTCTTAACAGGCCGTCATGTTAGCTCATTTGACCTGCACCAACCTGCGGGTGGGCAGGTCCCCTGTTTGATGGATGAGGTACCCTGAGCCCAGACAGCCTTGCCCAAAGTCATAGGGGGAGGGAGAGCTGGAGGGAGCCCGACCTGGCTTCTGGCCTCCAATCAGAGCGCTCAGGCACATCCTGCTTGTCGTCAGCCAGGCTGCTTCCCTGAGGCAGGAACACAGGCTAAGGCAACACTTCCATACCCAGCTGTGCCACGAGTCCCTGGCTAAGCACAACACAGAACAAAGTGAGCAAGGTGTGGTCATGAACTCTCCAGGCCGGGAGGGGACTTTCTAAGACAGCCAGTCTGGACCAGGCATGGTGGTGCACACACTTGTAATTCCAGCTACTTGGGAAGCTGAGGCAGGAGGAGTGCAAGTTCAAGGCCAGCCTGGGCAACTTAGCAAGACCCTAGCTCAAAATTTTAAAAAATGAAAAGGAGCTGGAGATGCAATTTTAGGAGACTATCCCTGGGTTCAATCCCAGCATGGAAAAGAGAGAGAGACTGGTTTTCTGGCTGATGCACACAGTTCCTTGACAACATCTTGTTTTGGTTACCAGCGGCTCCGGTGGCAACAACGTCAGCTTCAAAGAACACACAACTGTTATCTCTCCGTCTCTGTGGGTCAGGAGGAGACTGATGTGACTCAGCTGGGGCTCCTGCTGCAGGATCTCAGCCGAAAGCTGGGATCAAGGTCAGGGCTTTGATCAAAGCCGCAGCTCAGTCTTGTCTGAGGCTCAGCCAGGGAAGAACCTGACTCCAGTCCACATGGTTGTTGCCAGCGTTCTGTTGCTTGTGGCCTGCTGCGCTAAGGGCCCCAGTTTCTTGGTGGCTGTTGGCCAGAGGCCACCTTTTGTTCCTTGCTCTGTGGGGTCTCCCCAGCATGGCCACTGAGAAGCCAGCTAGAGAAGAGTCTCCAGGCAAGACAGATGTTACAGTCTCAGTAATCGCTGGAGTGACATCCTACGGCCTTTGCTGTATTATGTTGGTTAAAGTCCCAGGCACTGCTCACATTTCAAAGGAGGTGCTATGGCTTAGATGTCGTTTGTCCCTTAAGGGTTCAGGTGCGGAGGTGGTGGGACCTTTAAGAGGCGGAGCTTAGTGGCAGGTCATTGGGCACATACTCTTGGAAGGGATTAGCATACTTCTCACAGGACCCCAGTCTTGCTCTGGCTTCCTACCACAACCCGTGGTCTCTCTCTCTTATACATTGTCCTTCCAGCAGGGGCCAAATCAGTGGGCCCTCCCAGTCTCAGACATTCAACCTCCAAATGGTGAGCTAAATAAATGTCTGTTCTATACATTACCTAGCCTCAGGTATTTTGTAACAGAAAACACTAACACAGGAGATGACCACACAAGGCCATGAACACCAGTTGGCAGGACCAGAAAGACCTACCGCCATCTGCTAGGTCTCCCATCTCCTTCTGACCACCTCCAGGGATAGGTTGGTTGCTCACTGCCCCTACAGCAGCACCTTGCACTCTGATGTCACTCGAGTGGTTAGAAAGTTCTTCCTGACAGCTAACCCAAGCCCACCTCCCCATTACTTTTACGAACTGGCCCAGGCCTCATAGTCTGGAGCCACACAGAGAAGATCTAATCTGCCAGAAGTTGCCCAGATGTGGTGTCCTTATGACAGAAAGAGATGCGCAAGGGCTTCGACAGGCTGTACTGGGCATCTCTAGGATTCACTGCCTGCTTTGACTGAGGGTTACTTTGGTCCTGACCTGCATTCCAGAATGTAGGGTCTCCCACCAGGAACAACCCCACTCTGTGTGCTTCCTCATCAGGACTCTCAGGCTGCCAGGTTCCTGGTGGTCAAGTTCATCTGCTCCAGAGCTTCTTAGGGAATCCCAGGTTCTTTGATGGGAGGATCCGCAGTGACAGCCAAGGCCTGACCCAGGGATGCTCAACACAAGGTTGAATGGGTGGCTCAATATAAGGGTTTAGGAGCTTGGCTCAGAATGAGGCAGAGCCCACTGGAAGCCAGTAAGGGGAAGTGGAAAGTCTCCTGGGCTCCAGGAGGCCCTGGGCAGGCCACTCCCAGCCTGGAACTGAGGCTGCGAAATGCACACGCCTTTCGAGGAGAGGCAGGCCCTGGAAGCGGGTTCATTCTTGGAAACCTCCCCGTCAGCCCAGATCCCTTCTGTCCTGCTGTCCTGCCTCTGAGGGACCCTCTGCCACCAGCTGTCTCCTGCTTCCTGTGCCTGCAACTTCTCCTTCTGCCACTCCTGTGTAATGAGCACTCAGTAAATACTCATAATGAAATAATGATTGTTACTTCCCCCCTCCCCTGCACATAGGAACATGCTCAAGGTTGTAGCACCTAAAAAGAATTGAAAATCCTTGAAAATGTGTTACAATGTAGGCTGCTGGTGACTTATTTCTGCCTTTGGATTTTTCACACTCAAATTCCTCCACCATGAGCACATATTTTCAAGGATTATAAAGAATAGCAGCCACCATGGCCTGAGATGTGGCCCAAAGGCCTTCCGTGCCCATCTCCGTCTCCCCTCGGGTGCTGACCAACTGTCCCGCTTTGAGAACGCAGAGCTTTTATTGCTAAAACCAGGACAGTTAGCCACTCTTCCACAGGGACGTGCAACCATGCCTCCCGTCTTACAATGAGGAGACTGAGGCTTACTACAGCTTACCACACCCTCTCAGAGCCTGATCACAAAAACGGCCAAAGGGCTAAAGTACGAGATTGCAAAAGGCCGAGAAGCACATGAAAAGATGCTCACCGTCATTAGTCATCAGGGAAATGCAAGCAAAACCACACGAGGAGCTACTTCACACCCTCTAGGAGGGCTGCCATTAAAAACAACCACAATAAAGAACCCTCAAATGTTGCTGAGCAAGTAGAAAACTTACACATTGCTGGTGGAGATGTGAAATATTTCAGCTGCTGTGGAAAACAGTTTGGTGATTCCTCAAAAAGTTAATCAAGAAACCCCGATGTAACCAGGGGTTTTACTCCTAGGAATATTCCCAAAAGATCTGAAAACGCCTCCTGCCCTTCCTAAGTCAGCCCTTCTGACCCTGGCCACTCCGTTCCATGTATTTAGTCAAAGCTGTGCTTCAGTTTGTATTTCTATAATGACTAACTTTTCTATGCATATCATGTCTCTTCCTCACTGACGTTGTAGTTTTTCCCATATTCCAGGCCCTAAACCTAGACATAGATTACAGGTGTCCTCTCGGCCTCTAAGAGGTGGCTTTTCTCCTAGATTCTGTCAGTGCAATGAGTCGCACAGGTATAATGTCAATTCTTAGCCCATCTTCCCATTCTGGAGTAACTCAGCTTGGCTGTGAGGTCTTCTCTCCTGTTGCTGAGTCTGATTTGCTAATGTTTGGTTTAGGACTGCCGGGCCCATGTTCAGGAACAAGGTCTGCGTTGAGCCTCCTGCCTCCACAAGTCGGTGTGAGGTTGGAGTGTCCAAGTTAGATCGGCTTGTGCAACTAGGTTTTTAAATCCCTCCCTTTCTGTTCCCTGCAATGCTGAGTACAGGGTTGCCCTGTGGACACATGCCTTGTGGACCTGGAGAACACCCCCTACATCTGCTCACCTTTGGGAGGCCCTGTGCCTGCGGCCTCTTGTGCCTTCCCATTGGGTAGGAGCATGGAGTAACCCCTCATGAAGTCAAGGGTCTCACATGGGAAGTGCCCCACAAATAGGCTTGACCAATAGGGCAGAGCTGCACCAGGCTTCTCTCCGAAGCCATCCTTCTCAGATGCTGTCTCTCTTCTCCCTACCACCCCTTTTCTCCCCCTCCTGCTTCCCTCCTGTTCCCTCCAGGCCCCTCCTCCTCTGTCCCTACTTCTCTCCCTCTGTCTGCCAGGACTACCCGTGCACCCTTCCCCCATCCCCTCCCCCATGTGTAGGCAAGTGCGTGTGTGTGCCCGTGTGTGTGCCCGTGTGTGTGGTGTGTGTGTGTATACATGCCCAAGCCTGCCTGTCTGACACAAACACAGCTCTCCAGTCTCCAGAATGCGAGGTGGGTGGCTGTGAATGGGAAGAAAGTCTACAAAGGGCCTGTACAGACTGTGCCGCCCAGTTCGATAGCGGCAAGGATAGCCAGTGGCCCTGTGGAAGGCTCCTCTGTCCCCTGACCTCAGAACCTCCCTCTCACTCCTGTTGTCCCCCTGTCCCCTGCAGCTGCAGTCCCGGCCACCCTGCAGATCTATGGCAAGACCACAGCTGAGTCCAGGCAATGAGGCTGATGAAGAAGAGCCCCTGGCCAGGGGGCCTGGATTAGGAACTGTCCTCCTCTTCTGCTGGCCCATGCCCCTAGTCCAGGACATCCAGCCTCGCAAGGACAGTCAGCGCAAAGGAGCCCAGCCAGCCCAAGGTTGGTTTCAGCTAAGCTCTGGCCCGGTGCTGTGGCTGATCTCTCCAGACCCTGTGGCCCTCCCTGCAAAGACACGGGATTCCCTGGTGACAAGGACCATCCCTGCCCACTCCACCGTCTACAGCTCAATAGGGTGTGGGCTAGGAGAAGCAGCAGTGCCCTGGAGACCTCCAGGGCTGCAGGGCTATGAGATGTGCTCCCTGCCATCCTGAAAAGGGATCTCTGTGGGCTTGCCCCAAGCTGGGCTGTGGGGGACTCCCAGCAGAAGCTGTGCTCATCGGTATTCGTTGCAATAATGAGAACAGCAGTAATGATCCTGAGCATGGCCTCTCAGGCAGGCCAGCAGCTGCCTTAAGGAATCACTTAGGGAGAGGAATAGTCTTAGACTGAAAACTCCCCAGGCTGTGGCCGCTGCAAAGTGACCATGGGGCAAACTCCACATCCCTAGGCGGTGACGGTGACCTCAGGTTGGCACCTCCACAAGGAGGCTGCTGACAAGTCACCAGCAAACAGAAGGACTTCCTGTCCTAGGCCCCAGGGGACCTGCCCTGGCCTGAGTCTCATTAGCAGGGGAGCTTGTGCCTTGGGATCCCCAAGGCCAGCTGACTTCCCTGCTCCCAGGAACAGCCCTCCTCTCCCTGACCCTGTGGACCTGCTTTCAAAAAACATCCTGTGTAGAGTTTGCCGGTGCAGTGGGAAACATCCTGCTTGCAGGAAGGAGCGCCCATCCCCAGTGCCAAGAAGGAAAGGTGATAAGGCGCCATTGAGGCCGTTACTGGGCACCTGTGGCCAGGGGTGGAGTCACACTGCTCTGACATGAGGAGGTATGGGGCAGTTACAGGGCAGGCACCTGCATCATAGCCGGGCTGCCCCATCCCCTTATCTGCTACCTCATGGGTTGTAGAACGAGGAGGCGTAGGGTTTGGTCCTTAGAGCAGAGGGAAGGCTGCAGAAACACAAAGAGCTCCCCAAGGCCCCCAGGGGAAAGCCAGGGAGAGGAGGTGGCACGAGCGGGGCAGGTTCAAGTTTGGTATCGGGAACCTGCCGGGAGCCGGGGACACTGCCCCACAAGGAGTGAGCTCGCCGTGTATTCCACACAGGCAGTGCTGCCACGAGGTTTGGGCAGGAACTCTGTGTCAGGTGCCCTGGTTTCATCCCCCAGGCCTGCATGACCGCTGGGGCTGTGGGGCCAGTGTAGTATAGGGTAAGGGTGGTGTGTGCAGGTCTAGGAGACAGCACCCGAGGGTGCCAGGCTGCGTGATGCATTAGACAGTGAGGGAGTTGGAGGGCAGCTACCTCCAAGCTTCGCTACACATGCACACACCAGCCTCCAGGTTTGTCAGGAGTTTGGCCTATCATGCCTTCCCTCCTTGCACTAGTGAATCCACTCTTCTGGAGCCACCTTGGCAGGGCATAGTGACAAGAGCCTCAACCCGGCTCCCAACTCAGAGGAGCGCACACTTGCATCGTAGAGGACCTAGCAAGCCCTCTTCTCTTCTAGCAAGCTTCTCTTGCAGAGAAGGGGTCTGTCTTCGTTACTCTCCTCATCACTGGGACAAAATTCCCAATACCCAAAAGTCAAGGGAAGAAAGGTTTATTTTGGTTCATAGTTTGTAGAGGTTTCAGTCCATAGTCAGCTGGCTTCAAGGCAGGGTGTTATGGCAGAGGAGCATCACAGAGGAGAAACAGTTCATGGCATGGTGGCAGGAAGCAGAGATGGAGGGAGGAGGGAGGGACATAGACCCTTCCGGGCCATGTCCCCAGTGACCCACCTCAGCCAAGCTTCACCTCCCCAAATCACATTTAGCCAAAAATTCATCAGTGGACTAATGCACCAATGAGTATCACACCCATGATCCAGTCACCTCCCAAAAGCCCCTTCTATGAGTGCATGAGGCTTTGAGAGAACATCATATAGAAACCATAACAGGGTGTCTGAGTGTTTTGGATCCCAGCAGGGCTGAATTGAGATGCAAACCTCCCTCCATTTTCAAGGGGGCTGAGCAGATTCCAAGGAGGGGAACATGGACCATGTCTAGGCACAGCGGCAGGGATCTACAGGCATCCTGGAGACTGAGCAGGGTGAAGATTGAAGATGATAAGGAAAGGGGGGACTGGAGCCCCTGAGAAGAGTCTGGATCCCCAAGATAAGGCAGCAGCAGCGGCACACAGATACAGGTTCTTGAAGCCCTTCCACCTGGGTGCACATGCCAGCCCTGGAGGAGAGAATCCCAAAGTGGCACCAAGTGAACAGTCTTCCTACACACACCACCACCCCCTGGAGCTCAGGCAGCCTGGTATGGGGCCCCCCAAACTGCAGAACCCATAGGAGTTGCAGTGTCCCTAGCCTTCCAAAGAAAGCAAGCAAGCATCAGAGTCCAGGCAGCGCTTCAAGATGCCAAGGTGGCAGCCGAAAATGGTGGGCAGAGGCCAGGCAAAGACATATGAGGGGCCCAGGATCTCCAGGTGTGGCAGGAGAGGAAGAGAACCAACTGCCTGAGGTGAGGTCCTGCATTAACTCAGAGGCCCCTGCAGTGTAAACATCACTGTGCCTCATCTGTTCCCAAAGGTTTGAAAGTGTAGGGACATCCAACTTGCATAGCAAATTTGCATAATAGCTACATAATTTTAGTAACGTGAAGGAAAGGGATTCTGTATAGAGGATAGAATTTCAAGGCACAATAGAGTCCCAAGGACTCCATCTTTTTCAAACTAGCCTAGCTCAATAGTGGCTTAATGTGGTAGATTAAAAATGGCTGCCAATGCTTGGCTACTCCTGCCATGGAGAAGCGACAGCTAACTGTCCTCCAGGGCATGGGCCCCCACAGAAGCTAAGAGGCTTTTCCTATCATAACCTCAGAAATCTGAAAACATCCCTTCTGCCACTTTTTATCACCCTCATTCTCCCAGAACACTGGCTGATGAACCTCCACCTGCAAGTTTTCCTCAGCTGTCGATTTGAGAGCACTAGCCCCAGGAAGTTCTGGAAGAGTCTCACTCATATTCTCACCCCTCAAAGACACAGCCCATGGGCCTCCCCAGAGTGGCTTTCCTCACCTCCTTACCACAAAAGGCTACTTCTAGAACCCTACCTTGGTAGGCAAACTTAACCTCTGTGGTACCTGGATATTCTGGCATTCATTTAGTCACATATATACATTTCAGATCAGTTCCAAACATACCTGTTGATTTTCAGAGTTGGTTCCTTGCATCCTACACTAGACTCTATGTCTTGGTCCTTTTACCACTAATAGTGACCATTTTAAAGTGAAGACATGAGGTTCTTTCCCTTCAGGCTTATATTTACCACAATGAGACGCAGAGCTGATTTATCCATCCATCTTTCCTTCTTTGTACCTATCCAGCCAGCCAGCCCTCTCTCCAGTAAATCATCTGCCTAGTTACTTATTCATCAGTCTGTCCATTCATCCGTCCATCCAACCGTCCATCCAGTCACCATCGATTCATCTATCTACCCACCTGCCCATCCATTCACCCATCCATCCACCCATCCATCCATCAATCTATCCATTCACTCTCTCATCCACCCATCCTTCTACCTAACCATCTGTCCACCCATTCACTCACCCAATTACCCATCCAACCATTCACGACCACCCCTCCACTCACCCATCTATCCACCCATCATCCATTCACCCATCCACCCATCCACCTATCTGTCCAAACAACCACCCAAACATCCAGTTTTTAAAGTCTCACCTTGGAGAGCTACAGGCACAAACCCTTCCCTCATGACACTCATCTCCAGGGTGGGAGATGTATTCATACATACAGAGAAAAATAGCTGCAAGCTGTCAGACAAGCATGAAGAAAATAGACCAGGGGGCAACCACTGTAGGGCTGACCTAGCCTGAGGAGGAGGGCCGGCCAGCTGCTTAGGGGGTCCTGGGGATCAGTGTGGCATCTGTAAAATCAAAGCTGTATCCTGCTTATCACAATGCTGACATGACCCTGAATTCTTCACTCCATGGTCCATAAGACCCAAAGTCAAACTGCAGCTCATGAGCAGCTTCCAGGATGTGAGATGATCAGTGTAGGCCCGGCCTCCTCCTCCAGGCAAGCAGCCATGCTGCTAGCCAGAGGTGGCCTCTGCAGACTCAAGGGACAGTCAGCAGCCAGGGCCACCAGGGCCTCCTTTGCCAACAGTTGCATCGTGGACTAAGCCGTCTGCATCTCAGGAAGACAGAGAAGGGGAAGGGGGAGGGCACAGAGGAGGAGGAGGAGGGGGAGAAGGAGGAGGAGCAAAGCCAATTCTCATTCCCCAGGGAGGCCAGAATGCTGATGCGTGCAGTCAACCCAAATCTGATCTCAGAAAGGAATGATTTTACAAAGACAAAACAAGGTCTGACCTATTTCCCACACTTTTGTGCTTTCTGCTTGAGGACCTCAGAGGCAGTGGGCATCAGAGGGTGAGGAACAGTTTGAGGTGGAGGCTGCCTCCCCTCTGCACCTTCTTCCAAGGTGACTGGTTGGATTCCAGGAGGGGCTGTCATCCCAGACAGTCCTTGAGGGCTTAGCTTGCTGGCTCCGCAGTGCCAACCAGGCCTGGGCAGAATAAGCAGACTCCCCAGGCCCCTGGCCAACCCCACACCTAGCAGCACTGCCTGGTCCCCTCCCCAACCCCACACAGCTGCCCCACCTCCATCAGAGTGGCTGTGGGAGTCCCCAGGTGCCACGTCAACCCCTCCAGTTCTCAGCAATGGATGAGTGCTGATGTCTGAGGAGACACAGTGCTCCTGGGGACCCTCCCCCGGGACACCACGGCCAGCACCTGATGAGGTGCTCTGTGGAGCTGAACCACCTGCTTCTGGGACAGCGGCGGGAGGGGACTCATGGCACTGGCCACATAGTGGAGCCATCCAGGGGCCACTGCAAATCCTCTCCTGCCTGCTGTTCCTGCCTTGTTTGCAGCACATGCTGTGGATCAGTGTCTCTCCGCACACTGTCCTGCTGCTCCATCCCTTCCATCTCCTGTGCTCCCAGCACAGGGGACCTGGTCACACTGTGGATTACTGAATGCAGACTGGGAAAAAATAGCATAAGGCCCAGCTCGGGGGGAAAGGGGATCCTGCAGGGTCATAATGCAATAACCAAGATCCACATGCCCACCCTGAATGTGTGGATTAAATAAATAATGCCCATGTCAGGGTTATTTTTCAAATGCATATACATGCCCTTGCAAATAACCAAATACAAATTGATTTTAAATCACTGCTGAATTCAAAGTAGCTTTTTGTCACTGTGAGTTTTCTTAGCCAGTGAATTCTAAAAACGAAAGCTCCAGCACATAAAGGCGGTCCAGCATTAAAATGCAGCTCGTGGACTTCAAAGGAAAGAGATCCATGACACCAGGGCAAATCCTTCCTTTTTGATGAAAAAAATGCCATTCAGAGAGGCTAAGAGCCTTGGCCAAGATCACTCACCTTGTGATGATGGCAGAGCCTGGACTACGCCAGGCTCTCCTCCTGAATCTTCCTTCCTCTCCTGCAGAACGGGACCATCGAGAGAATTCAATGAAGAATCTGGCACAGTAGTTATGCACAATGCTGGTACTCAGTGGCTGCTGAAAAGTGATGCTCATCGTCAGTATTGCTAGCGTCATTGCCACTGTGACCCATTGCCTCCTGTGGTCTCTGTCTGCACTGAAGCCATGCAGACCTCATGAACCCCCTGCACCCACACACACCGTGGAGTTGGGCAGCAATGTGGTCAGGAGCACTGTCCTCTTCCCCACTCCGCAGCCAGTCTGTAGGCAGACAGGGAAGCATGCGCCCCTCAGCACCAGCCTCCAGGTGAGCTCCTGCAGGGGCCGTACTTTCCTAGAGCAGCTCCTCCACCCCCAAGCACCTTGGCCCAGGCCTGCGTCTTGCATGGAGGAATAAGCAAGGTGGGTCAGAACCAGGGGCGAGTTTGCTTCCGCTGGGAGCACCGGTGCTTAGCAGAGTCATCAATCTGTGGGTGCACGGATGAGTGGTGAGAGGAAGAAAGGGTAGACTGGTGAAAAGGTAGAAGGGAGGGAGAGAAGAAGGAGATGAGGAGGAGAGAGAAAGGAGAGAAGAGGAAAGGAGGGGAGGGGAGGGGAGGGGAGATTGATGGGAAGAAGGAAAGAAGGAAGGGAGAGAGGGAGGGAATGGAGAGATCTGTGGAAGGATGGATATGCTATTTGCTCAGGACATTCCGTACAACCACGGGGCGAAAAGAGTTGAGCCAGAGGGTAAGGAACACAGGTTTAATACTTCCGGTGGATTCCAGGTGACATTTCAGAGGCCAACACCACCAAGAAGCTGGCTTGAGGCTGAGCGTCTCGGCCCAGCCCCCACAGTTCGGGCTGCCTTGAAGAAAAGGACTGG